>NW_026014462.1:0-28133 GCF_020379485.1 Brassica napus | reverse complement strand
TACAAATGTAGAATGTGTTTAGAAATTTTAAAATAACACTAAAGATCATAGGCTTCAGTATATAGAGCATTTACCGAAAAATTCCATATTTCGTAGGGTTAACATATAAATTTAGAAAAAATCAAAAATTGAAAAATATTGTTTTAATGCATAGTTGGGTCATTCACTAACATATGATGAAGGTCAAACAGGTTGGAAACTTTTGTTGTCTCCGTTTCTCTAGAAAAAATAGCAATATACTATTTTAATGCATAGTTGGATTCTTCAGTAGCAAATGATGAAGGTCAGAGAAGTTTAGAAACTTTTGTTGTCTCTGTTTCTCTTGAAATATCGATTTATAATGGTAGTCCACCAGTTTAGGGAGTATTATGAAGTTTTACTAAATAATTGCAAAAAATTAAAACGATGCCCTTGTACCATGAAAGAGGTTTTAATATGATTAATACTAATGTAGAATGTGTTTAGAAATTTTAAAACACACTAAAGATCATAGGCTTCAGTATATAGAGCAGTTACGCAAAAAAATTCATTATTTTCATAGGGGTTAACACATAGATTTTGATAAAAATTTCAAAATATGAAATATGTTTTAATGCGTAGTTACATATTTCACTAACATTTGATGAAGGTCAAATAGGTTTGGAACTTTTGTTGTCTCCGTTTCTCTAGAAAATAGCGATTTTATAGTGGTAGTCCACCAAATTTAGGGAGATTATGAAGTTTTCCTAATTAATTGACAAAAAATCAAAATGTTGTCCATGTACCATGAAAGAGAGTTTAATATACATTAATACAAATGTAGATAGGGTTTTGAAATTTTAAAACAACACTAAAGATTATATGCTTCAGTATATAGAGCATTTACCGAAAAAAAAATATTTTCGTAGGGGTTAGTTAACTTATAGATTTTGAGAAAAATTAAAAAAATAAAAATTATGTTTCAAGCGTAGTTGCATCATTCACTAACATATGATGAATATCAAAGAGGTTTGGGACTTTGTTGTCTCTGTTTCTCTTGAAAATAGCGATTTTATAGTGGTTAGTCCACCACTTTATGGAGTATACGAAGTTTTACTAAATTAATTGAAAAAATTTAAAACGATACCCCTGTACCATGAAAGAGTGTTTAATATACATTAATACAAATGTAGAATGTGTTTAGAAATTTTAAATAACACTAAAGATCATAGGCTTCAGTATATAGAGCATTTACCGAAAAATTCAATATTTTCGTAGGGTTAACATATAATTTAGAAAAAAAATTCAAAAAATAAAATATTGTTTTAATGCATAGTGGGTCATTCACTAACATATGATGAAGGTCAAACAGGTTTGGAACTTTTGTTGTCTCCGTTTCTCTAGAAAAATAGCAATTATACTATTTAATGCATAGTTGGATCTTCAGTAGCAAATGATGAAGGTCAGAGAAGTTTAGAACTTTTGTTGTCTCTGTTTCCTTGAAATATCGATTTATAATGGTTAGTCCACCAGTTTAGGGAGTATTATGAAGTTTACTAAATTAATTGCCAAAAAAATTAAAACGATGCCTTGTACCATGAAAGAGAGTTTTAATATGCATTAATACTAATGTAGAATGTGTTTAGAAATTTTAAAACAACACTAAAGATCATAGGCTTCAGTATATAGAGCATTTACGCAAAAAATCAATATTTTCATAGAGGTTAACACATAGATTTTGAGAAAAATTCAAAATATAAAAAATATGTTTTAATGCGTAGTTACATATTTCACTAACATTTGATGAAGGTCAAAAAGGTTTGGAACTTTTGTTGTCTCGTTCTCTAGAAAATAGCGATTTTATAGTGGCTAATCCACCAATTTAGGGAGTATTATGAAGTTTTCCTAAATTAATTGACAAAAAATTAAAACGTTACCCATATACCATGAATGAGAGTTTAATATACATTAATACAAATGTAGATAGTGGTTTGAAATTTTAAAACAACACTAAAGATTATATGCTTCAGTATATAGAGCATTTACCGAAAATTCAATATTTTCGTAGGGGTTAGTTAACATATAGATTTTGAGAAAAATTAAAAAAAATAAAAATTATGTTTCTAAGCGTAGTTGCATCATTCACTAACATATGATGAATATCAAAGAGGTTTGGGACTTTTGTTGTCTCTGTTTCTCTTGAAAATAGCGATTTTATAGTGGTTAGTCCACCACTTTATGGAGTATTACGAAGTTTTACTAAATTAATTGAAAAAATTTAAAACGATACCCATGTACCATGAAAGAGTGTTAATATACATTAATACAATGTAGAATGTGTTTAGAAATTTTAAAATAACACTAAAGATCATAGGCTTCAGTATATAGAGCATTTACCGAAAAATTCAATATTTTCGTAGGGTTAACATATAGATATAGAAAAAAAATTCAAAAATATGAAAATATTGTTTTAATGCATAGTTGGATCATTCACTAATATATGATGAAGGTCAAAGAGGTTTGGAACTTTTGTTGTCTCCGTTTCTCTAGAAAAATAGCGATTATACTATTTAAATGCATAGTTGGATTCTTCAGTAGCAAATGATGAATGTCAGAGAGGTTTGGAACTTTGTTGTCTCTGTTCTCTTGAAAATAGCGATTTTATAATGGTTAGTCCACCAGTTTAGTGAGTATTATGAAGTTTTACTAAATTAAATGCCAAAAAATTAAAATGATGCCCTTGTACTATGAAAGAGAGTTTAATATGCATTAATACAAATGTAGAATGTGTTAAGAAATTTTAAAACAACACTAAAGATCATAGGTTTCAGTATATAGAGCATTTACGCAAAAAATTCAATATTTTCATAGGGGTTAACACATAGATTTTGAGAAAAATTCAAAATATAAAAATATTGTTTTAATGCATAGTTGCATATTTCACTAACATTTTATGAAGGTCAAAAAGGTTTGGAACTTTTGTTGTCTTCGTTTCTCTAGAAAATAGCGATTTTATAGTGGCTAGTCCACCAATTTAGGGAGTATTATGAAGTTTTACTAAATTAGTTGACAAAAAATTAAAATGATTCTCATATACCATGAAAGAGAGTTTAATATACATTAATACAAATGGATAATGTGTTTTAGAAATTTAAAACAACACTAAAGATTATAGGCTTCAGTATATAGAGCTTTTACCAAAAAATTCAATATTTTCGTAGAGGTTAACACATAGATTTTGAGAAAAGTTTAAAATATGAAAATACTGTTTTAATGCATAGTTGCATCATTCACTAGCATACGATGAATGTCAAGTGGTTTGGAACTTTTTTGTCTCCGTTTTTTTAAAGAATAGTGATTTTATAGTGGTTAGTCCACCAATTTAGAGAGTATTATGATGTTTTACTAAATTAATTGACAAAAATAAAACAATGTTCATGTACCATGAAAGATAGTTTAATATACATTAATACAAATGTAGAATGTGTTTAGAAATTTTAAAACAACACTAAAGATCATAGGCTTCAGTATATAGAGCATTTACCGAAAAATTCAATATTTTCGTAGGGTTAGTTAACACATAGATTTTGAGAAAAATTCAAAAATATGAAAATACTGTTTTAATGCATAGTTGCATCTTCACTAACATATGATGAGGTCAAAGAGGTTTAGAACTTTGTTGTCTCCGTTTTTCTAGAGAATAGCGATTTTATAGTGGTTAGTCCACTAATTTAGGGAGTATTACGAAGTTTTACTAAATTAATTAAGAAAAAATTAAAACGATGTCCATGTACCGTGAAAGAGAGTTTAATATACATTAATATAAATTTAGAATGCGTTTAGAAATTTTAAAACAACACTAATGGGATATAGGCTTCATTATATAGAGCATTTACCGAAAATTCAATATTTTCGTAGGGGTTAACAGATAGATTTTGAGAAAAAATTCAAAAATATGAAAATATTGTTTTAATGCATAGTTGCAATTCACTAACCATTATGAAGGTCAAAGATGTTTGGAACTTTTGTTGTCTCCGTTTCTTTAGAAAATAGCGATTTTATAGTGGTTAGTCCATCAATTTAGGGAGTATTATGAAGTTTTACTAAATTAATTGACAAAAAATTAAAATGATGCTCATGTACTATGAAAGAGAATTTAATATATACTAATATAAATGTAGAATGTGTTTATAAATTTTAAAACAACACTAAATATCATAGGCTTCATTATATAGAGCATTTACCGAAAAATTCAATATTTTCGTGGGGGGGGGGGTAAACATAGATTTTGATAAAAATTTCAAAATATGAAAATACTGTTTTAATGCATAGTTGCATCCTTCACTAACATATGACGAAGGTCAAATAGGTTTGGAACTTTTGTTGTCTCTGTTTCTCTAGAAAATAGCGATTTTATAGTGGTTAATCCACAAATTTAGGGAGTATTATGATGTTTTCCTTAATTAATTGACAAAAAATTAAAATGTTGTTCACGTACCATGAAAGAGAGTTTAATATACATTAATACAAATGTAGATAGTGTTTTGAAATTTTAAAACAACACTAAATATTATATGCTTCAGTATATAGAGCATTTACCGAAAAATCAATATTTTCGTAGGGTTAACATATAAAAATTATGTTTCAAAGCGTAGTTGCATCATTCACTAACATATGATGAATATCAAAGAGGTTTGGGACTTTTGTTGTCTCTGTTTCTCTTGAAAATAGCGATTTTATAGTGGTTAGTCCACCACTTTATGGAGTATTACGAAGTTCTACTAAATTAATTGAAAAAATTTAAAACGATACCCATGTACCATGAAAGAGTGTTTAATATACATTAATACAAATGTAGAATGTGTTTAGAAATTTTAAAATAACACTAAAGATCATAGGCTTCAGTATATAGAGCATTTACCGAAAAATTCAATATTTTTGTAGGGTTAACATATAAATTTAGAAAAAAATTCAAAAATATGAAAATATTGTTTAATGCATAGTTGGGTCATTCACTAACATATGATGAAGGTCAAACAGGTTTGGAACTTTTGTTGTCTCCGTTTCTCTAGAAAAATAGCAATTATACTATTTTAATGCATAGTTGGATTCTTCAGTAGCAAATGATGAAGGTCAGAGAAGTTTAGAACTTTTGTTGTCTCTGTTTCTCTTGAAAATATCGATTTTATAATGGTTAGTCCACCAGTTTAGGGAGTATTATGAAGTTTTACTAAATTAATTGCCAAAAAATTAAAACGATGCCATTGTACCATGAAAGAGAGTTTAATATGTATTAATACTAATGTAGAATTTGTTTAGAAATTTTAAAACAACACTAAAGATCATAGGCTTCAGTAAATAGAGCATTTACGCAAAAATTCAATATTTTCATAGGGGTTAACACATAGATTTTGATAAAAATTTCAAAATATGAAAATACTGTTTTAATGCGTAGTTACATATTTCACTAACATTTGATGAAGGTCAAATAGGTTTGGAACTTTTGTTGTCTCCGTTTCTCTAGAAAATAGCGATTTTATAGTGGTTAATCCACAAATTTAGGGAGTATTATGAAGTTTTCCTTAATTAATTGACAAAAAATTAAAATGTTGTCCATGTACCATGAAAGAGAGTTTAATATACATTAATACAAATGTAGATAGTGTTTTGAAATTTTAAAACAACACTAAAGATTATATGCTTCAGTATATAGAGCATTTACCGAAAATTCAATATTTTCGTAGGGGTTAGTTAACATATAGATTTTGAGAAAAATTAAAAAATATAAAAATTATGTTTCTAAGCGTAGTTGCATCATTCACTAACATATGATGAATATCAAAGAGGTTTGGGACTTTTGTTGTCTCTGTTTCTCTTGAAAATAGCGATTTTATAGTGGTTAGTCCACCACTTTATGGAGTATTACGAAGTTTTACTAAATTAATTGAAAAAATTTAAAACGATACCCATGTACCATGAAAGAGTGTTTAATATACATTAATACAAATGTAGAATGTGTTTAGAAATTTTAAAATAACACTAAAGATCATAGGCTTCAGTATATAGAGCATTTACCGAAAAATTCAATATTTTCGTAGGGTTAACATATAGATATAGAAAAAAAATTCAAAAATATGAAAATATTGTTTTAATGCATAGTTGGATCATTCACTAATATATGATGAAGGTCAAAGAGGTTTGGAACTTTTGTTGTCTCCGTTTCTCTAGAAAAATAGCGATTATACTATTTAAATGCATAGTTGGATTCTTCAGTAGCAAATGATGAATGTCAGAGAGGTTTAGAACTTTTGTTGTCTCTGTTTGTCTTGAAAATAGTGATTTTATAATGGTTAGTCCACCAGTTTAGTGAGTATTATGAAGTTTTACTAAATTAATTGCCAAAAAATTAAAATGATGCCCTTGTACTATGAAAGAGAGTTTAATATGCATTAATACAAATGTAGAATGTGTTTAGAAATTTTAAAACAACACTAAAGATCATAGGTTTCAGTATATAGAGCATTTACGCAAAAAATTCAATATTTTCATAGGGGTTAACACATAGATTTTGAGAAAAATTCAAAAATATAAAAATATTGTTTTAATGCATAGTTGCATATTTCACTAACATTTTATGAAGGTCAAAAAGGTTTGGAACTTTTGTTGTCTTCGTTTCTCTAGAAAATAGCGATTTTATAGTGGCTAGTCCACCAATTTAGGGAGTATTATGAAGTTTTACTAAATTAGTTGACAAAAAATTAAAATGATTCTCATATACCATGAAAGAGAGTTTAATATACATTAATACAAATGGATAATGTGTTTAGAAATTTAAAACAACACTAAAGATTATAGGCTTCAGTATATAGAGCTTTTACCAAAAAATTCAATATTTTCGTAGAGGTTAACACATAGATTTTGAGAAAAGTTTAAAATATGAAAATACTGTTTTACTGCATAGTTGCATCATTCACTAGCATACGATGAATGTCAAAGTGGTTTGGAACTTTTTTGTCTCCGTTTTTTTAAAGAATAGTGATTTTATAGTGGTTAGTCCACCAATTTAGAGAGTATTATGATGTTTTACTAAATTAATTGACAAAAAATAAAACAATGTTCATGTATCATGAAAGATAGTTTACTATACATTAATACAAATGTAGAATGTGTTTAGAAATTTTAAAACAATACTAAAGATCGTAGGCTTCAGTATATAGAGCATTTACCGAAAAATTCAATATTTTCGTAGGGGTTAGTTAACACATAGATTTTGAGAAAAATTCAAAAATTTGAAAATACTGTTTTAATGCATAGTTGCATCCTTCACTAACATATGATGAAGGTCAAAGAGGTTTAGAACATTTGTTGTCTCCGTTTTTCTAGAGAATAGCGATTTTATAGTGGTTAGTCCACTAATTTAGGGAGTATTACGAAGTTTTACTAAATTAATTAAGAAAAAATTAAAACGATGTCCATGTACCGTGAAAGAGAGTTTAATATACATTATATAAATTTAGAATGCGTTTAGAAATTTTAAAACAACACTAATGGTAATAGGCTTCATTATATAGAGCATTTACCGAAAATTCAATATTTTCGTAGGGGTTAACACATAGATTTTGAGAAAAATTCAAAAATATGAAAATATTGTTTTAATGCATAGTTGCAAATTCCACTAACATATTACGAAGGTCAAAGATGTTTGGAACTTTTGTTGTCTCCGTTTCTTTAGAAAATAGCGATTTTATAGTGGTTAGTCCACCAATTTAGGGAGTATTATGAAGTTTTACTAAATTAATTGACAAAAAATTAAAATGATGCTCATGTACTATGAAAGAGAATTTAATATATATTAATATAAATGTAGAATGTGTTTATAAATTTTAAAACAACACTAAATATCATAGGCTTCATTATATAGAGCATTTACCGAAAAATTCAATATTTTCGTAGGGGGGGGGGTAACACATAGATTTTGATAAAAATTTCAAAATATGAAAATACTGTTTTAATGCATAGTTGCATCCTTCACTAACATATGACGAAGGTCAAATAGGTTTGGAACTTTTGTTGTCTCTGTTTCTCTAGAAAATAGCGATTTTATAGTGGTTAATCCACAAATTTAGGGAGTATTATGATGTTTTCCTTAATTAATTGACAAAAAATTAAAATGTTGTTCATGTACCATGAAAGAGAGTTTAATATACATTAATACAAATGTAGATAGTGTTTTGAAATTTTAAAACAACACTAAATATTATATGCTTCAGTATATAGAGCATTTACCGAAAAAATCAATATTTTCGTAGGGTTAACATATAAAAATTATGTTTCAAAGCGTAGTTGCATCATTCACTAACATATGATGAATATCAAAGAGGTTTGGGACTTTTGTTGTCTCTGTTTCTCTTGAAAATAGCGATTTTATAGTGGTTAGTCCACCACTTTATGGAGTATTACGAAGTTCTACTAAATTAATTGAAACAATTTAAAACGATACCCATGTACCATGAAAGAGTGTTTAATATACATTAATACAAATGTAGAATGTGTTTAGAAATTTTAAAATAACACTAAAGATCATAGGCTTCAGTATATAGAGCATTTACCGAAAAATTCAATATTTTTGTAGGGTTAACATATAAATTTAGAAAAAATTCAAAAATATGAAAATATTGTTTTAATGCATAGTTGGGTCATTCACTAACATATGATGAAGGTCAAACAGGTTTGGAACTTTTGTTGTCTCCGTTTCTCTAGAAAAATAGCAATTATACTATTTTAATGCATAGTTGGATTCTTCAGTAGCAAATGATGAAGGTCAGAGAAGTTTAGAACTTTTGTTGTCTCTGTTTCTCTTGAAAATATCGATTTTATAATGGTTAGTCCACCAGTTTAGGGAGTATTATGAAGTTTTACTAAATTAATTGCCAAAAAATTAAAACGATGCCATTGTACCATGAAAGAGAGTTTAATATGTATTAATACTAATGTAGAATTTGTTTAGAAATTTTAAAACAACACTAAAGATCATAGGTTTGGAACTTTTGTTGTCTCCGTTTCTCTAGAAAATAGCGATTTTATAGTGGTTAATCCACAAATTTAGGGAGTATTATGAAGTTTTCCTTAATTAATTGACAAAAAATTAAAATGTTGTCCATGTACCATGAAAGAGAGTTTAATATACATTAATACAAATGTAGATAGTGTTTTGAAATTTTAAAACAACACTAAAGATTATATGCTTCAGTATATAGAGCATTTACCGAAAAATCAATATTTTCGTAGGGGTTAGTTAACATATAGATTTTGAGAAAAATTAAAAAATATAAAAATTATGTTTCTAAGCGTAGTTGCATCATTCACTAACATATGATGAATATCAAAGAGGTTTGGGACTTTTGTTGTCTCTGTTTCTCTTGAAAATAGCGATTTTATAGTGGTTAGTCCACCACTTTATGGAGTATTACGAAGTTTTACTAAATTAATTGAAAAAATTTAAAACGATACCCATGTACCATGAAAGAGTGTTTAATATACATTAATACAAATGTAGAATGTGTTTAGAAATTTTAAAATAACACTAAAGATCATAGGCTTCAGTATATAGAGCATTTACCGAAAAATTCAATATTTTCGTAGGGTTAACATATAGATATAGAAAAAAAATTCAAAAATATGAAAATATTGTTTTAATGCATAGTTGGATCATTCACTAATATATGATGAAGGTCAAAGAGGTTTGGAACTTTTGTTGTCTCCGTTTCTCTAGAAAAATAGCGATTATACTATTTAAATGCATAGTTGGATTCTTCAGTAGCAAATGATGAATGTCAGAGAGGTTTAGAACTTTTGTTGTCTCTGTTTCTCTTGAAAATAGCGATTTTATAATGGTTAGTCCACCAGTTTAGTGAGTATTATGAAGTTTTACTAAATTAATTGCCAAAAAATTAAAATGATGCCCTTGTACTATGAAAGAGAGTTTAATATGCATTAATACAAATGTAGAATGTGTTTAGAAATTTTAAAACAACACTAAAGATCATAGGTTTCAGTATATAGAGCATTTACGCAAAAAATTCAATATTTTCATAGGGGTTAACACATAGATTTTGAGAAAAATTCAAAAATATAAAAATATTGTTTTAATGCATAGTTGCATATTTCACTAACATTTTATGAAGGTCAAAAAGGTTTGGAACTTTTGTTGTCTTCGTTTCTCTAGAAAATAGCGATTTTATAGTGGCTAGTCCACCAATTTAGGGAGTATTATGAAGTTTTACTAAATTAGTTGACAAAAAATTAAAATGATTCTCATATACCATGAAAGAGAGTTTAATATACATTAATACAAATGGATAATGTGTTTAGAAATTTAAAACAACACTAAAGATTATAGGCTTCAGTATATAGAGCTTTTACCAAAAAAATCAATATTTTCGTAGAGGTTAACACATAGATTTTGAGAAAAGTTTAAAATATGAAAATACTGTTTTACTGCATAGTTGCATCATTCACTAGCATACGATGAATGTCAAAGTGGTTTGGAACTTTTTTGTCTCCGTTTTTTTAAAGAATAGTGATTTTATAGTGGTTAGTCCACCAATTTAGAGAGTATTATGATGTTTTACTAAATTAATTGACAAAAAATAAAACAATGTTCATGTATCATGAAAGATAGTTTACTATACATTAATACAAATGTAGAATGTGTTTAGAAATTTTAAAACAATACTAAAGATCGTAGGCTTCAGTATATAGAGCATTTACCGAAAAATTCAATATTTTCGTAGGGTTAGTTAACACATAGATTTTGAGAAAAATTCAAAAATATGAAAATACTGTTTTAATGCATAGTTGCATCCTTCACTAACATATGATGAAGGTCAAAGAGGTTTAGAACATTTGTTGTCTCCGTTTTTCTAGAGAATAGCGATTTTATAGTGGTTAGTCCACTAATTTAGGGAGTATTACGAAGTTTTACTAAATTAATTAAGAAAAAATTAAAACGATGTCCATGTACCGTGAAAGAGAGTTTAATATACATTAATATAAATTTAGAATGCGTTTAGAAATTTTAAAACAACACTAATGGTAATAGGCTTCATTATATAGAGCATTTACCGAAAATTCAATATTTTCGTAGGGGTTAACACATAGATTTTGAGAAAAATTCAAAAATATGAAAATATTGTTTTAATGCATAGTTGCAAATTCCACTAACATATTACGAAGGTCAAAGATGTTTGGAACTTTTGTTGTCTCCGTTTCTTTAGAAAATAGCGATTTTATAGTGGTTAGTCCACCAATTTAGGGAGTATTATGAAGTTTTACTAAATTAATTGACAAAAAATTAAAATGATGCTCATGTACTATGAAAGAGAATTTAATATATTAATATAAATGTAGAATGTGTTTATAAATTTTAAAACAACACTAAATATCATAGGCTTCATTATATAGAGCATTTACCGAAAAATTCAATATTTTCGTGGGGAGGGGGGGGGTAACACATAGATTTTGATAAAAATTTCAAAATATGAAAATACTGTTTTAATGCATAGTTGCATCCTTCACTAACATATGATGAAGGTCAAATAGGTTTGGAACTTTTGTTGTCTCTGTTTCTCTAGAAAATAGCGATTTTATAGTGGTTAATCCACAAATTTAGGGAGTATTATGAAGTTTTCCTTAATTAATTGACAAAAAATTAAAATGTTGTTCATGTACCATGAAAGAGAGTTTAATATACATTAATACAAATGTAGATAGTGTTTTGAAATTTTAAAACAACACTAAATATTATATGCTTCAGTATATAGAGCATTTACCGAAAAAATCAATATTTTCGTAGGGTTAACATATAAAAATTATGTTTCAAAGCGTAGTTGCATCATTCACTAACATATGATGAATATCAAAGAGGTTTGGGACTTTTGTTGTCTCTGTTTCTCTTGAAAATAGCGATTTTATAGTGGTTAGTCCACCACTTTATGGAGTATTACGAAGTTCTACTAAATTAATTGAAACAATTTAAAACGATACCCATGTACCATGAAAGAGTGTTTAATATACATTAATACAAATGTAGAATGTGTTTAGAAATTTTAAAATAACACTAAAGATCATAGGCTTCAGTATATAGAGCATTTACCGAAAAATTCAATATTTTTGTAGGGTTAACATATAAATTTAGAAAAAAATTCAAAAATATGAAAATATTGTTTTAATGCATAGTTGGGTCATTCACTAACATATGATGAAGGTCAAACAGGTTTGGAACTTTTGTTGTCTCCGTTTCTCTAGAAAAATAGCAATTATACTATTTTAATGCATAGTTGGATTCTTCAGTAGCAAATGATGAAGGTCAGAGAAGTTTAGAACTTTTGTTGTCTCTGTTTCTCTTGAAAATATCGATTTTATAATGGTTAGTCCACCAGTTTAGGGAGTATTATGAAGTTTTACTAAATTAATTGCCAAAAAATTAAAACGATGCCATTGTACCATGAAAGAGAGTTTAATATGTATTAATACTAATGTAGAATTTGTTTAGAAATTTTAAAACAACACTAAAGATCATAGGCTTCAGTAAATAGAGCATTTACGCAAAAATTCAATATTTTCATAGGGGTTAACACATAGATTTTGATAAAAATTTCAAAATATGAAAATACTGTTTTAATGCGTAGTTACATATTTCACTAACATTTGATGAAGGTCAAATAGGTTTGGAACTTTTGTTGTCTCCGTTTCTCTAGAAAATAGCGATTTTATAGTGGTTAATCCACAAATTTAGGGAGTATTATGAAGTTTTCCTTAATTAATTGACAAAAAATTAAAATGTTGTCCATGTACCATGAAAGAGAGTTTAATATACATTAATACAAATGTAGATAGTGTTTTGAAATTTTAAAACAACACTAAAGATTATATGCTTCAGTATATAGAGCATTTACCGAAAAATTCAATATTTTCGTAGGGGTTAGTTAACTTATAGATTTTGAGAAAAATTAAAAAATATAAAAATTATGTTTTAAAGCATAGTTGCATCATTCACTAACATATGATGAATATCAAAGAGGTTTGGGACATTTGTTGTCTCTGTTTCTCTTGAAAATAGCGATTTTATAGTGGTTAGTCCACCACTTTATGGAGTATTACGAAGTTTTACTAAATTAATTGAAAAAATTTAAAACGATACCCATGTACCATGAAAGAGTGTTTAATATACATTAATACAAATGTAGAATGTGTTTAGAAATTTTAAAATAACACTAAAGATCATAGGCTTCAGTATATAGAGCATTTACCGAAAAATTCAATATTTTCGTAGGGTTAACATATAAATTTAGAAAAAAATTCAAAAATATGAAAATATTGTTTTAATGCATAGTTGGGTCATTCACTAACATATGATGAAGGTCAAACAGGTTTGGAACTTTTGTTGTCTCCGTTTCTCTAGAAAAATAGCAATTATACTATTTTAATGCATAGTTGGATTCTTCAGTAGCAAATGATGAAGGTCAGAGAAGTTTAGAACTTTTGTTGTCTCTGTTTCTCTTGAAAATATCGATTTTATAATGGTTAGTCCACCAGTTTAGGGAGTATTATGAAGTTTTTCTAAATTAATTGCCAAAAAATTAAAACGATGCCCTTGTACCATGAAAGAGAGTTTAATATGCATTAATACTAATGTAGAATGTGTTTAGAAATTTTAAAACAACACTAAAGATCATAGGCTTCAGTATATAGAGCATTTACGCAAAAATTCAATATTTTCATAGGGGTTAACACATAGATTTTGATAAAAATTTCAAAATATGAAAATACTGTTTTAATGCGTAGTTACATATTTCACTAACATTTTATGAAGGTCAAATAGGTTTGGAACTTTTGTTGTCTCCGTTTCTCTAGAAAATAGCGATTTTATAGTGGTTAATCCACAAATTTAGGGAGTATTATGAAGTTTTCCTTAATTAATTGACAAAAAATTAAAATGTTGTCCATGTACCATGAAAGAGAGTTTAATATACATTAATACAAATGTAGATAGTGTTTTGAAATTTTAAAACAACACTAAAGATTATATGCTTCAGTATATAGAGCATTTACCGAAAAATTCAATATTTTCGTAGGGGTTAGTTAACATATAGATTTTGAGAAAAATTAAAAAATATAAAAATTATGTTTTAAAGCATAGTTGCATCATTCACTAACATATGATGAATATCAAAGAGGTTTGGGACTTTTGTTGTCTCTGTTTCTCTTGAAAATAGCGATTTTATAGTGGTTAGTCCACCACTTTATGGAGTATTACGAAGTTTTACTAAATTAATTGAAAAAATTTAAAACGATACCCATGTACCATGAAAGAGTGTTTAATATACATTAATACAAATGTAGAATGTGTTTAGAAATTTTAAGATAACACTAAAGATCATAGGCTTCAGTATATAGAGCATTTACCGAAAAATTCAATATTTTCGTAGGGTTAACATATAAATTTAGAAAAAAAATCAAAAATATGAAAATATTGTTTTAATGCATATTTGGGTCATTCACTAACATATGATGAAGGTCAAAGAGGTTTGGAACTTTTGTTGTCTCCGTCTCTCTAGAAAAAATAGCAATTATACTATTTTAATGCATAGTTGGATTCTTCAGTAGCAAATGATGAAGGTCAGAGAAGTTTAGAACTTTTGTTGTCTCTGTTTCTCCTGAAAATATCGATTTTATAATGGTTAGTCCACCAGTTTAGGGAGTATTATGAAGTTTTACTAAATTAATTGCCAAAAAATTAAAACGATGCCCTTGTACCATGAAAGAGAGTTTAATATGCATTAATACTAATGTAGAATGTGTTTAGAAATTTTAAAACAACACTAAAGATCATAGGCTTCAGTATATAGAGCAGTTACGCAAAAATTCAATATTTTCATAGGGGTTAACACATAGATTTTGATAAAAATTTCAAAATATGAAAATACTGTTTTAATGCGTAGTTACATATTTCACTAACATTTGATGAAGGTCAAATAGGTTTGGAACTTTTGTTGTCTCCGTTTCTCTAGAAAATAGCGATTTTATAGTGGTTAATCCACAAATTTAGGGAGTATTATGAAGTTTTCCTTAATTAATTGACAAAAAATTAAAATGTTGTCCATGTACCATGAAAGAGAGTTTAATATACATTAATACAAATGTAGATTGTGGTTTGAAATTTTAAAACAACACTAAAGATTATATGCTTCAGTATATAGAGCATTTAACGAAAATTCAATATTTTCGTAGGGGTTAGTTAACATATAGATTTTGAGAAAAATTAAAAAATATAAAAATTATGTTTCAAAGCGTAGTTGCATCATTCACTAACATATGATGAATATCAAAGAGGTTTGGGACTTTTGTTGTCTCTGTTTCTCTTGAAAATAGCGATTTTATAGTGGTTAGTCCACCACTTTATGGAGTATTACGAAGTTTTACTAAATTAATTGAAAAAATTTAAAACGATACCCATGTACCATGAAAGAGTGTTTAATATACATTAATACAAATGTAGAATGTGTTTAGAAATTTTAAGATAACACTAAAGATCATAGGCTTCAGTATATAGAGCATTTACCGAAAAATTCAATATTTTCGTAGGGTTAACATATAAATTTAGAAAAAAAAATCAAAAATATGAAAATATTGTTTTAATGCATATTTGGGTCATTCACTAACATATGATGAAGGTCAAAGAGGTTTGGAACTTTTGTTGTCTCCGTCTCTCTAGAAAAAATAGCAATTATACTATTTTAATGCATAGTTGGATTCTTCAGTAGCAAATGAAGAAGGTCAGAGAAGTTTAGAACTTTTGTTGTCTCTGTTTCTCCTGAAAATATCGATTTTATAATGGTTAGTCCACCAGTTTAGGGAGTATTATGAAGTTTTACTAAATTAATTGCCAAAAAATTAAAACGATGCCCTTGTACCATGAAAGAGAGTTTAATATGCATTAATACTAATGTAGAATGTGTTTAGAAATTTTAAAACAACACTAAAGATCATAGGCTTCAGTATATAGAGCATTTACGCAAAAATTCAATATTTTCATAGGGGTTAACACATAGATTTTGAGAAAAATTCAAAAATATAAAAATATTGTTTTAATGCGTAGTTACATATTTCACTAACATTTGATGAAGGTCAAAAAGGTTTGGAACTTTTGTTGTCTCCGTTTCTCTAGAAAATAGCAATTTTATAGTGGCTAATCCACCAATTTAGAGAGTATTATGAAGTTTTCCTAAATTAATTGACAAAAAAATAAAACGTTACCCATGTACCATGAATGAGAGTTTAATATACATTAATACAAATGTAGATAGTGGTTTGAAATTTTAAAACAACACTAAAGATTATATGCTTCAGTATATAGAGCATTTACCGAAAAATTCAATATTTTCGTAGGGGTTAGTTAACATATAGATTTTGAGAAAAATTAAAAAATATAAAAATTATGTTTCTAAGCGTAGTTGCATCATTCACTAACATATGATGAATATCAAAGAGGTTTTGGACTTTTGTTGTCTCTGTTTCTCTGAAAATAGCGATTTTATAGTGGTTAGTCCACCACTTTATGGAGTATTACGAAGTTTTACTAAATTAATTGAAAAAATTTAAAACTATACCCATGTACCATGAAAGAGTGTTTAATATACATTAATACAAATGTAGAATGTGTTTAGAAATTTTAAAATAACACTAAAGATCATAGGCTTCAGTATATAGAGCATTTACCGAAAAATTCAATATTTTCGTAGGGTTAACATATAGATATAGAAAAAAAATTCAAAAATATGAAAATATTGTTTTAATGCATAGTTGGATCATTCACTAATATATGATGAAGGTCAAAGAGGTTTGGAACTTTTGTTGTCTCCGTCTCTCTAGAAAAAATAGCGATTATACTATTTAAATGCATAGTTGGATTCTTCAGTAGCAAATGATGAAGGTCAGAGAAGTTTAGAACTTTTGTTGTCTCTGTTTCTCCTGAAAATATCGATTTTATAATGGTTAGTCCACCAGTTTAGGGAGTATTATGAAGTTTTACTAAATTAATTGCCAAAAAATTAAAACGATGCCCTTGTACCATGAAAGAGAATTTAATATGCATTAATACTAATGTAGAATGTGTTTAGAAATTTTAAAACAACACTAAAGATCATAGGCTTCAGTATATAGAGCATTTACGCAAAAATTCAATATTTTCATAGGGGTTAACACATAGATTTTGAGAAAAATTCAAAAATATAAAAATATTGTTTTAATGCGTAGTTACATATTTCACTAACATTTGATGAAGGTCAAAAAGGTTTGGAACTTTTGTTGTCTCCGTTTCTCTAGAAAATAGCGATTTTATAGTGGCTAATCCACCAATTTAGGGAGTATTATGAAGTTTTCCTAAATTAATTGACAAAAAAATAAAACGTTACCCATGTACCATGAATGAGAGTTTAATATACATTAATACAAATGTAGATAGTGGTTTGAAATTTTAAAACAACACTAAAGATTATATGCTTCAGTATATAGAGCATTTACCGAAAAATTCAATATTTTCATAGGGGTTAGTTAACATATAGATTTTGAGAAAATTAAAAAATATAAAAATATGTTTCTAAGCGTAGTTGCATCATTCACTAACATATGATGAATATCAAAGAGGTTTGGGACTTTTGTTGTCTCTGTTTCTCTTGAAAATAGCGATTTTATAGTGGTTAGTCCACCACTTTATGGAGTATTACGAAGTTTTACTAAATTAATTGAAAAAATTTAAAACGATACCCATGTACCATGAAAGAGTGTTTAATATACATTAATACAAATGTAGAATGTGTTTAGAAATTTTAAAATAACACTAAAGATCATAGGCTTCAGTATATAGAGCATTTACCGAAAAATTCAATATTTTCGTAGGGTTAACATATAGATATAGAAAAAAAATTCAAAAATATGAAAATATTGTTTTAATGCATAGTTGGATCATTCACTAATATATGATGAAGGTCAAAGAGGTTTGGAACTTTTGTTGTCTCCGTTTCTCTAGAAAAATAGCGATTATACTATTTAAATGCATAGTTGGATTCTTCAGTAGCAAATGATGAATGTCAGAGAGGTTTAGAACTTTTGTTGTCTCTGTTTCTCTTGAAAATAGCGATTTTATAATGGTTAGTCCACCAGTTTAGTGAGTATTATGAAGTTTTACTAAATTAATTGCCAAAAAATTAAAATGATGCCCTTGTACTATGAAAGAGAGTTTAATATGCATTAATACAAATGTAGAATGTGTTTAGAAATTTAAAACAACACTAAAGATCATAGGTTTCAGTATATAGAGCATTTACGCAAAAAATTCAATATTTTCATAGGGGTTAACACATAGATTTTGAGAAAAATTCAAAAATATAAAAATATTGTTTTAATGCATAGTTGCATATTTCACTAACATTTTATGAAGGTCAAAAAGGTTTGGAACTTTTGTTGTCTTCGTTTCTCTAGAAAATAGCGATTTTATAGTGGCTAGTCCACCAATTTAGGGAGTATTATGAAGTTTTACTAAATTAGTTGACAAAAAATTAAAATGATTCTCATATACCATGAAAGAGAGTTTAATATACATTAATACAAATGGATAATGTGTTTAGAAATTTAAAACAACACTAAAGATTATAGGCTTCAGTATATAGAGCTTTTACCAAAAAATTCAATATTTTCGTGGTTAACACATAGATTTTGAGAAAAGTTTAAAATATGAAAATACTGTTTTACTGCATAGTTGCATCATTCACTAGCATACGATGAATATCAAAGTGGTTTGGAACTTTTTTGTCTCCGTTTTTTTAAAGAATAGTGATTTTATAGTGGTTAGTCCACCAATTTAGAGAGTATTATGATGTTTTACTAAATTAATTGACAAAAAATAAAACAATGTTCATGTATCATGAAAGATAGTTTACTATACATTAATACAAATGTAGAATGTGTTTAGAAATTTTAAAACAATACTAAAGATCGTAGGCTTCAGTATATAGAGCATTTACCGAAAAATTCAATATTTTCGTATGGGTTAGTTAACACATAGATTTTGAGAAAAATATGAAAATACTGTTTTAATGCATAGTTGCATCCTTCACTAACATATGATGAATGTCAAAGAGGTTTAGAACATTTTTTGTCTCCGTTTTTCTAGAGAATAGCGATTTTATAGTGGTTAGTCCACTAATTTAGGGAGTATTATGAAGTTTTACTAAATTAATTAAGAAAAAATTAAAACGATGTCCATGTACGTGAAATAGAGTTTAATATACATTAATATAAATTTAGAATGTGTTTAGAAATTTTAAAACAACACTAAAGGTCATTGGCTTCATTATATAGAGCATTTACCGAAAATATCAATATTTTCGTATGGGGTTAACACATAGATTTTGAAAAAATTCAAAAATATGAAAATATTGTTTTAATGCAGTTGCATATTTCACTAACATATTATGAAGGTCAAAGAAGTTTGGAACTTTTGTTGTCTCCGTTTCTTTAGAAAATAGCGATTTTATAGTGGTTAGTCCACCAATTAGGGAGTATTATGAAGTTTTACTAAATTAATTGACAAAAAATTAAAACGATGCTCATGTACCATGAAAGAGATTTAATATATATTAATAAGATGTAGAATGTGTTTAGAAATTTTAAAACAACACTTAATATCATAGGCTTCAGTATATAGAGCATTTACCGAAAAATTCAATATTTTCGTAGGGGTTAACACATAGATTTTGAGAAAAACACAAAAAATATAAAAATATTATTTTAATGCATAGTTGCATCATTCACTAACATATGATGAATGTCAAAGAGGTTTGGAACTTTTGTTGTCTCATTTCTCTAGAAAATAGCGATTTTTATAGTGGTTAATCCACCAATTTAGGGAGTATTATGATGTTTTCCTAAATTAATTGACAAAAAATTAAAATGTTGTTCACGTACCATGAAAAGAGAGTTTAATATACATTAATACAAATGTAGAATGTTTTGAAATTTTAAAACAACACTAAATATTATATGCTTCAGTATATAGAGCATTTACCGAAAAAATCAATATTTCGTTGGGGTTAACACATAGATGAGAAAATTAAAATATGAAATATGTTTTAATACATAGTTGCATCTTCACTAACATATGATGAATATCAAAGAGGTTTGGACTTTTGTTGTCTCCGTTTTTCTTGAAATAGCGATTTTATAGTGGTTAGTCCACCAATTTAGGAGTAGTATTATGATGTTTACTAAATTAATTGACAAAAAATAAAACGATACCCATGTATCATGAAAGAGAGTTTAATATACATTAATAAAAATGTAAAATGTGTTTTGAAATTTTAAAACAACACTAAAGATCATAGGCTTCAGTATATAAAGCATTTACCGAAAAATTCAATATTTTCGTAGGGTTAACATATAAATTTTGAAAAAAACAAAAATAAAAATATTATTTAATGCATAGTTGTATCATTCACTAACATATGATGAAGGTCAAAGAGGTTTGGAACTTTTTTGTCTCTATTTCTCTAGAATAGCGATTTTTTAGTGGTTAGTCCACCAATTTTGGGAGTATTTAGATATTTTACTAAATTAATTGACAAAAAATTAAAACGAAGCCATGTACCATGAAAGAGAGTTTAATATACATTAACACAAATGTATAATGTTAGAAATTTTAAAAACAACACTAAAGATCATAGGCTTCAGTATATAGAACATTTACGAAAAATTCAATATTTTCGTAGGGTTAGTTAACACATAGATTTTGAGAAAAATTTAAAAATATGAAAATACTACTGTTTAATGCATTGTTACATCCTTCACTAACATATGATAAAGGTCAAAGAGGTTTGGAAACCTTTGTTGTCTCCGTTTTCTAGAAAATAGCGATTTTATAGTGGTTAATCCACCAATTTAGGGGGAGTATTATGAAGTTTTCCTAAATTAATTCACAAAAAAATAAAACGTTGCCCATATACCATGAAAGAGAGTTTAATATACATTAATACAAATGTAGATAGTGTTTTGAAATTTTAAAACAACACTAAAGATTATATGCTTCAGTATATAGAGCATTTACCGAAAAATTCAATATTTTCGTAGGGGTTAGTTAACTTATAGAATTTGAGAAAATTAAAAAATATAAAAATTATGTTTTTAAACCATAGTTGCATCATTCACTAACATATGATGAATATCAAAGAGGTTTGGGACTTTTTTTGTCTCTGTTTCTCAGAAAATAGCGATTTTATAGTGGTTAGTCCACCACTTTATGGAGTATTACGAAGTTTTACTAAATTAATTGAAAAAATTTAAAACGATACCCATGTACCATGAAAGAGTGTTTAATATACATTAATAAAATGTAGAATGTGTTTAGAAATTTTAAAATAACACTAAAGATCATAGGCTTCAGTATATAGAGCATTTACCGAAAAATTCAATATTTTCGTAGGGTTAACATATAGATTAGAAAAAAAATTCAAAAATATGAAAATATTGTTTTAATGCATAGTTGGATCATTCACTAAACATGATGAAGGTCAAAGAGGTTTGGAATTTTTGTTGTCTCCGTTTCTCTAGAAAAATAGCGATTATACTTTTTAATGCATAGTTGGATTCTTCAGTAGCAAATGATGAAGGTCAGAGAGGTTTAGAAGTTTGTTGTCTCTGTTTCTCTTGAAAATAGCGATTTTATAATGGTTAGTCACCAGTTTAGGGAGTATTATGAAGTTTTTCTTAAATTAATTGCCAAAAAATTAAAACGATGCCCTTGTACCATGAAAGAGAGTTTAATATGCATTAATACAAATGTAGAATGTGTTTAGAAATATTAAAACAACACTAAAGATCATAGGATTCAGTATATAGAGCATTTACGCAAAAATTCAATATTTTCATAGGGGTTAACACATAGATTTTGAGAAAAATTCAAAAATATAAAATATTGTTTTAAGGCATAGTTGCATATTTCACTAACATTTGATGAAGGTTAAAAAGGTTTAGAACTTTTGTTGTCTTCTTTTCTCTAGAAAATA
Organism: Brassica napus; assembly: GCF_020379485.1. Classification (NCBI taxonomy): domain Eukaryota; kingdom Viridiplantae; phylum Streptophyta; class Magnoliopsida; order Brassicales; family Brassicaceae; genus Brassica; species Brassica napus. The sequence goes on along the minus strand of NW_026014462.1, from coordinate 6,057 downwards.
GCGATTTTATAGTGGCTAGTCCACCAATTTAGGGAGTATTATGAAGTTTTACTAATTGGTTGACAAAAAAAAAATGATTCTCGTGTACCATGAAAGAGAGTTTAATATACATTAATACAATTGGATAATGTGTTTAGAAATTTAAAACAACACTAAAGATTATAGGCTTCAGTATATAGAGCATTTACCGAAAAATTCAATATTTTCGTAGGGAACACTTAGATTTTGAGAAAAGTTTAAAAATATGAAAATACTTTTTTACTGCATAGTTGCATCCTTCACTAGCATACGATGAATGTCAAAGTGGTTTGGAACCTTTTGTCTCCGTTTTTTAAGGAATAATGATTTTATAGTGGTTTGTCCACCAATTTAGAGAGTATTATGACGTTTTACTAAATTAATTGACAAAAAATAAAACAATGTTCATGTATAATGAAGAAGAGAATTATATACATTAATACAAATGTAGAATGTGTTTAGAAATTTTAAAACAACACTAAAGATCATAGGCTTCAGTATATGAGCATTTACCGAAAAATTCAATATTTTCGTAGGGGTTAGTTAACACATAGATTTTGAGAAAAATTCAAAAATATGAAATTTTACTGTTTAATGCATAGTTGCATCATTTACTAACATATGATGAAGGTCAAAGAGGTTTAGAACATTTGTTGTCTCCGTTTTTCTAGAGAATAGCGATTTTATAGTGGTTAGTCCACTAATTTAGGAAGTATATGAAGTTTTACTAAATTAATTGACAAAAAATTAAAACTATGCTCATGTACCATGAAAGAGAGTTTAATATAAATTAATGCAGATGTAGATGTGTTTAGAAATTTTAAAACAATACTTAAGATCATAGGCTTCAGTATATAGAGCATTTACCGAAAAATTCAATATTTTCGTAGGGGTTAACACATAGATTTTGAGAAAAAACAAAAATATAAAAATATTATTTTAATGTATAGTTGCATCATTCACTAACATACGATGAATGTCAAAGAGGTTGGAACTTTTCTTGTCTCCATTTCTCTAGAAAATAGCGATTTTATAGTGGTTAGTCCACCAATTTGGGAGTATTATTGATGCTTTACTAAATTAATTGACCAAAAATTAAAACGATGTCCATGTACCTTGAAAGAGAGTATAATATACATTAATACAAATGTAGTGTTTCAGAATGTTTTTAAAACAACACTAAAGATCATATGCTTCAGAATATAGAGCATTTACCGAAAAATCAATATTTTCGTAAGGGTTAACACATAGATTTTGAAAAAATTCAAAAATATGAAAATACTGTTTTAATACATAATTGCATCCTTCACTAACATACGATGAAGGTCAAAGAGGTTTGGAACCTTTGTTGTCTCTGTTTTTTCTAGAGAATAGCGATTTTATAGTGGTTAGTCCACCAATTTAGGGAGTATTATTATGACGTTTTACTAAATTAATTGACAAAAAATTAAACGATGTCATGTATCATGAAAGAGAGTTTAATATACATTAATACAAATGTAAAATGTTTTTAGAAATTTTAAAACAACACTAAAGATCATAGGCTTCAGTATATAGAGATTTACCGAAAAATTCAATATTTTCGTAGGGTAAACACATAGATTTTGAGAAAAAAAAAATATAAAAATTTTTCAATGTATAGTTGCATCATTCACTAATATATGATGAATGGCAAAGAGGTTTGGAACTTTTCTTATCTCTTTCTCTAGAAAATAGCGATTTTATAGTGGTTAGTCCACAAATTTTGGGAGTATTAAGATTTTTACTAAATTAATTGACAAAAAATTAAAACGAAGTCCATGTACCATGAAAGAGTATTTTAATATACATTAACACAATGTAGAATGTGTTCAGAATTTTAAAACAACACTAAAGATCATATGCTTCAGTAATAGAACATTTACCGAAAAATTCAATATTTTCGTGGGGTAGTTAACACATAGATTTTGAGAAAAATTTAAAAATATGAAAATACTGTTTTAATGCATTGTTATCCTTCACTAACATATGACGAAATTCAAAGAGGTTTGAAACCTTTGTTGTCTCTGTTTTTCTAGAGAATAACGATTTTATAGTGGTTAGTCACCAATTTAGGGAGTATTATGAAGTTTTTACTAAATTAATTGACAAAAAATTAAAATAATGCTCAGTACTATGAAAGAGAGTTTAATATATATTAATATAAATGTAGAATTGTTTATAAATTTTAAAACAACACTAAATATCATAGGCTTTATTATATAGAGCATTTACCGAAAAATTCAATATGTTCGTGTGGGGGGGGGGGGTAACACGTAGATTTTGATAAAAATTTTAAAATATGAAAATACTGTTTTAATGCTAGTTGCATCATTCACTAACATATGATGAAGGTCTAATAGGTTTGGAACTTTTGTTGTCTCCGTTTCTCTAGAAAATAGCGATTTATAGTGGTTAATCCACAAATTTAGGAAGTATTATGAAGTTTTTCCTAATTAATTGACAAAAAATTAAAATGTTGCCCATGTACCATGAAAGAGAGTTAATATACATTAATACAAATGTAGATAGTGTTTTGAAATTTAAAACAACACTAAAGATTATATGCTTCAGTATATAGAGCACTTACCAAAAATTCAATATTTTCGTAGGGATTAGTTAACTTATAGATTTTTAGAAAATTAAATAAAATATAAAAATTATGTTTTAAAGCATAGTTGCATCATTCACTAACATATGATGAATATCAAAGAGGTTTGGGACTTTTGTTGTCTCTGTTTCTCAGAAAATAGCGATTTTATAGTAGTTAGTCCACCACTTTATGGAGTATTACGAAGTTTTACTAAATTAATTGAAAAAATTTAAAACGATACCATGTACCATGAAAGAGTGTTTAATATACATAATACAAATGTAGAATGTGTTTAGAAATTTTAAATAACACTAAAGATCATAGGCTTCAGTGTATAGAGGATTTACCGAAAAATTCAATATTTTAGTAGGGTTAACATATAGATTAGAAAAAAAAATTAGAAAATATGAAAAATTGTTTTAATACATAGTTGGATCATTCACTAACATATGATGAAGGTCAAAGAGGTTTGGAATTTTTGTTGTCTCCGTTTCTCTAGAAAATAGCGAATATATTTAATGCATAGTTGGATTCTTCAGTAGCAAATGATGAAGGTCAGGAGGTTTAGAAGTTTTGTTGTCTCTGTTTCTCTTGAAAATAACGATTTTAATGGTTAGTCCACCAGTTTAGGAGTATTATGAAGTTTTATTAAATTAATTGCCAAAAAATTAAAACGATGCCCTTGTACCATGAAAGAGAGTTTAATATGCATTAATACAAATGTAGAATGTGTTTAGAAATTTTAAAACAACACTAAAGATCATAGGCTTCAGTATATAGAGCATTTACGCAAAAATTCAATATTTTCATAGGGGTTAACACATATATTTTGAGAAAAATTCAAAAATATAAAAATATTGTTTTTATGCATAGTTGCATATTTCACTAACATTAATGAAGGTCAAAAAGGTTTGGAACTTTTGTTGTCTCCTTTCTCTAGAAAATAGCGATTTTATAGTGGCTAGTCCACCAATTTAGGGAGTATTATGAAGTTTTACTAAATTAGTTGACAAAAAATAAAATGATGCTCATGTCCATGAAAGAGAGTTTAATATACATGAATACAATTGGATAATGTGTTTAGAAATTTAAAAACACTAAAGATTAAGGCTTCAGTATATAGAGCATTTACCGAAAAATTCAATATTTTCGTAGGGTTAACACTTAGATTTTGAGAAAAAGTTTAAAATATGAAAATACTGTTTTACTGCATAGTTGCATCCTTCACTAGCATACGATGAATGTCAAAGTGGTGGAATTTGGAATTTTTTGTCTCCGTTTTTTTAAAGAATAGTGATTTTATAGTGGTTTGTCGACAATTTAGAGAGTATTATGACGTTTTACTAAATTAATTGACAAAAAAATAAACAATGTTCATGTATCATGAAAGAGAGTTTACTATACATTAATACAAATGTAGAATGTGTTTAGAAATTTTAAAACAACACTAAAGATCATAGGCTTCAGTATATAGACCATTTACCGAAAAATTCAATATTTTCGTAGGGTTAGTTAACACATAGATTTTGAGAAAAATTCAAAAATATGAAAATACTGTTTTAATGCATAGTTGCATCTTCACTAACATATGATGAAATTCAAAGAGGTTTAGAACATTTGTTGTCTCCGTTTTTCTAGAGAATAGCGATTTTATAGTGGTTAGTCCACTAATTTAGGGAGTATTATGAAGTTTTACTAAATTAATAAGAAAAAATTAAAACGATGTCCATGTACCGTGAAAGAGAGTTTAATATACATTAATATAAATTTAGAATGTGTTAGAAATTTTAAAACAACACTAAAGGTCATAGGCTTCATTATATAGAGCATTTACCGAAAAAATTCAATATTTTCATAGGGGTTAACACATAGATTTTGAGAAAAATTCAAAAATATGAAATATTGTTTTAATGCATAGTTGCATATTCCACTAACATATTATGAAGGTCAAAGAAGTTTGGAACTTTTGTTGTCTCCGTTTCTTTAGAAAATAACGATTTATAGTGGTTAGTCTACCAATTTGGGAGTATTATGAAGTTTTATTAAATTAATTGACAAAAAAATTAAAAACTATTCTATGTACCATGAAAGAGAGTTAATATAAATTAATACAGAATGTAGATAGGTAGAAATTTTAAAACAATACTTAAGATCATAGGCTTCAGTTATATAGAGCATTTACCGAAAAATTCAATATTTTCGTAGGGAGTTAACACATAGATTTGAGAAAAAAACACAAAAATTAAATATTTATTTTAATGTTAGTGCATCATTCACTAACATATGTGAATGTCAAAGAGGTTTGGAACTTTTTTGTCTCCATTTCTCTAGAAAATAGCGATTTTATTGTGGTTATCACCAATTTTGGAGTAAGTATTATGATGCTTTACTAAATTAATTGACAAAAATTAAAACGATTGTCCATGTACCATGAAAGAGAGTTTAATATATATTAACACAAATGTAGATGTGTTAGAAAATTTAAAACAGCACTAAAGATCATATGCTTCAGTATATAGAACATTTACCGAAAATCAATATTTTCGTAGGGGTTAGTAACACATAGATTTGAGAAAAAATTCAAAAATATGAAAATATGTTTTTAATGCATAGTTGCATCCTTCACTAACATATGATGAAGGTCAAAGAGGTTAGAACATTTTTTGTCTCCGTTTTTCTACAGAATAGCGATTTATAGTGGTTAGTCCCTAATTTATGGAGTATTATGAAGTTTTACTAAATTAATTAAGAAAAAATTTAAAACGATGTCCATGTACCATGAAAGAGAGTTTAATATACATTAATATAAATTTAGAATGTGTTTAGAAATTTAAAAACAACACTAAAGGTCATAGGCTTCATTATATAGAGCATTTACGAAAAATAATCAATATTTTGTAGAAACACATAGATTTTGAGAAAAAATTCAAAAATATGAAAATATTGTTTAATGCATAGTTCATATTCCACTAACATATTATGAAGGTCAAAAAGTTTGAACTTTTGTTGTCTCCGTTTCTTAGAAAATAGCGATTTATAGTGGTTAGTTACCAATTTAGGGTTTAGATAGTATTATGAAGTTTTACTAAATTAATGGCCAAAAATTAAAACTATGCTCATGTACCAGAAAGAAAGAGAGTTTAATAAAATTAATACAGATGTTAGATATTGTTAGAAATTTTAAAACAATACTTAAGATCATAGGCTTCAGTATATAGAGCATTTACCGAAAAATTCAATATTTTCATAGGGTTAACACATAGTTTTGAGAAAAAACAAAAATATAAAAATATTTTAATGTATAGTTGATCACTTCACTAAATACGATGAATGTCAAAGAGGTTTGGAACTTTTTGTCTCCATTTCTCTAGAAAAAGAAATACGATTTATAGTGGTTAGTCCACCAATTTTGGGAGTATTATGATGCT
>NW_026014461.1:0-50330 GCF_020379485.1 Brassica napus | reverse complement strand
AACGGGCATAACTGCTGCTACAGGATGCGATTGACCTCAAACGGTGGCATTGGAAAGCTAACTCAACCCTCATATCTTGTGTCAAAAGATGGGCTCAATCTAACAGGGCAAGGTCTCCATCCATAGCTAGACATCTGATGCGTCTGTGCAGTATTACATATATCAACCTATTGAGAAACCTAAACCTAACAGCAAGAACTACTCAGACATATTCCACAAAGCACATAGTTATGATGGTCTGAATAATACCCATAGATAATAAAAACAGAATAGAGTAAGAAACAAAGGGAATTCAAGATCTTCCCTCTCTCAAGGTGTACAGATCTCTCTCTCCAATCCTAAGCTCTCTCTCTCCAGAATCGTATGAAGCATAGCCGTCAACAATGGCTTAGAAACAGTAAAATAGGGTTTCTGGTCGTCAAAGGGTATTCTGGTAATTTGGGTTTGATTATGGGCTTCAGCGATCATAAAATATGCTCAGCCCATATTTTGGCATCACTGTCGATCGACACCAATGCTGCAACATCGATCGACAGTCCTTCATCTCCTCGACAGCTTCCTCTCGCTAGGCAGAATGACCACTCTTCGGTAAAACGGGCATAACTTCTGCTACAGGATGCGGATTGACCTCAAACCGGTGGCATTGGAAAGCTAACTCAACGCTCTATCTTGTGTCCAAATATGGGTTCAATCTAACTGTGGTAAGCACTCCATCCATAGCTAGACATCTGATGCGTCTGTGCAGTATTACATATATCAACCTATTGAGAAACCTAAACCTAACAGCAAGAACTACTCAGACATATTCACAAAGCACATAGTTATGATTGTCTGAATAATCCCCAATAGATAAATAAAAACCGAATAGAGTAAGAAACAAAGGGAATTCAAGATCTTCCCTCTCTCAAGGTGTACAGATCTCTCTCTGCAATCCTAAGCTCTCTCTCTCCAGAATAGTATGAAGCATAGCCGTCAACAATGGCTTAGAAACAGTAAAATAGGGTTTCTGGTCGTCAAAGGGTATTCTGGTAATTTGGGTTTGATTATGGGCTTCAGCGATCATAAAATATGCTCAGCCCATATTCTGGCATCACTGTCGATCGACACCAATGCTGCAACATCGATCGACAGTCCCTTCATCTCCTCGACAGCTTCCTCTTGCGAGCAGAATGACCACTCTTCGGTAAAACTGGCATAATGCTGCTACAGGATGCAGATGACCTCAAACCGGTGGCATAGAAAGCTAACTCAACGCTTATATTTTGTGTCAAAAGATGGGCTCAATCTAAGTGGGAAGGTCTCCATCCATAGCTAGACATCTGATGCGTCTGTGCAGTATTACATATATCAACCTATGAGAACCTAAACCTACAGCAAGAACTACTCAGACATATTCACAAAGCACATAGTTATGATGGTCTGAATAATACCCAATAGATAATAAAAACCGAATAGAGTAAGAAACAAAGGAGTTCAAGATCTCCCTCTCTCAAGGTGTACAGATCTCTCTCTCCAATCCTAAGCCTCTCTCTCCAGAATAGTATGAAGCATAGCCGTCAACAATGGCTTAGAAACAGTAAAATAGGGTTTCGGTCGTCAAGGGTATATTTGGTAATTTGGGTTTGATTATGGGCTTCAGCGTCCATAAAATATGCTCAGCCCATATTCTGGCATCACTGTCGATCGACACCAATGCTGCAACATCGATCGACAGTCTTTCATCTCCTCGACAGCTTCCTCTCGCGAGGCAGAATGACCACTCTTCTGTAAAACGGGCATAACTTCTGCTACAGGATGCGGATTGACCTCAAACCGGTGGCATTGGAAAGCTAACTCAACCCTCTATCTTGTGTCAAAATATGGGTTCAATCTAACAGGGGCAAAGTCTCCATCCATAGCTAGACATCTGATGCGTCTGTGAAGTATTACATATATCGACCTATTGAGAAACCTAAACCTAACAGCAAGAACTACTCAGACATATTCACAAAGCACATAGTTATGATTGTCTGAATAATCCCCAATAGATAAATAAAAAACCGAATAGAGTAAGAACAAAGGGAGTTCAAGATCTTCCCTCTCTCAAAGGTGTACAGATCTCTCTCTGCAATCCTAGCTCTCTCTCTCCAGAATAGTATGAAGCATAGCCGTCAACAATGGCTTAGAAACAGTAAAATAGGGTTTCTGGTCGTCAAGGGTATTCTGGTAAATTTGGGTTGATTATGGGCTTCAGCGATCATAAAATATGCTCAGCCATATTCTGGCATCAGTGTCGATCGACATCAATGCTGCAACATCGATCGACAGTCCTTCATCTCCTCGACAGCTTCCTCTCGCGAGGCAGAATGACCCACTCTTCGGTAAAACGGGCATAACTGCTGCTACAGGGTGCGGATTGACCTCAAACCGGTGGCATTAGAAAGCTAACTCAACGCTATATTTTGTGTCAAAAGATGGGCTCAATCTAACTGTGGGAAGGTCTCCATCCATAGCTAGACATCTGATGCGTCTGTGCAGTATTACATATATCAACCTATTGAGAAACCTAAACCTAACAGCAAGAACTACTCAGACATATTCACAAAGCACATAGTTATGATGGTCTGAATAATACCCAATAGATAAATAAAAACCGAATAGAGTAAGAAACAAAGGGAGTTCAAGATCTTCCCTCTCAAGGTGTACAGATCTCTCTCTCCAATCCTAAGCTCTTCTCCTCCAGAATAGTATGAAGCATAGCCGTCAACAATGGCTTAGAAACAGTAAAATAGGGTTTCTGGTCGTCAAAGGGTATTCTGGTAATTTGGGTTTGATTATAGGCTTCAGCGTCCATAAAATATGCTCAGCCCATATTTTGGCATCACTGTCGATCGACACCAATGCTGCAACATCGATCGACAGTCTTTCATCTCCTCGACAGCTTCCTCTCGCTAGGCAGAATGACCACTCTTCTGTAAAACGAGCATAACTGCTGCTACAGGATGCGGATTGACCTCAAACCGGTGGCATTGGAAAGCTAACTTAACCCTCTATCTTGTGTCAAAAGATGGGCTCAATCTAACAGTGGCAAGGTCTCCATCCATAGCTAGACATCTGATGCGTCTGTGCAGTATTACATATATCAACCTATTGAGAAACCTAAACCTGACAGCAAGAACTACTCAGACATATTCACAAAGCACATAGTTATGATGGTCTGAATAATACCCAATAGATAAATAAAAACAGAATAGAGTAAGAAACAAAGGGAATTCAAGATCTTCCCTCTCTCAAGGTGTACAGATCTCTCTCTCCAATCCTAAGCTCTCTCTCTCCAGAATAGTATGAAGCATAGCCGTCAACAATGGCTTAGAAACAGTAAAATAGGGTTTCTGGTCGTCAAAGGGTATTCTGGTAATTTGGGTTTGATTATGGGCTTCAGCGTCCATAAAATATGCTCAGCCCATATTCTGGCATCACTGTCGATCGACACCAATGCTGAAACATCGATCGACAGTCCTTCATCTCCTCGACAGCTTCCTCTTGCTAGGCAGAATGACCACTCTTCGGTAAAACGGGCATAACTGCTGCTACAGGATGCGGATAGACCTCAAACCGGTGGCATTAGAAAGCTAACTCAACCCTCTATCTTGTGTCAAAAGATGGGCTCAATCTAACTGTGGCAAGGTCTCCATCCATAGCTAGACATCTGATGCGTCTGTGCAGTATACATATATCAACCTATTGAGAAACCTAAACCTAACAGCAAAAGACTACTCAGACATATTCACAAAGCACATAGTTATGATGGTCTGAATAATACCCAATAGATAAATAAAAACCGAATAGAGTAAGAAACAAAGGGAGTTCAAGATCTTCCCTCTCTCAAGGTGTACAGATCTCTCTCTCCAATCCTAAGCTCGTCTCTCCAGAATAGTATGAAGCATAGCCGTCAACAATGGCTTAGAAACAGTAAATTAGGTTTCTGGTCGTCAAAGGGTATTCTGGTAATTTGGGTTTGATTATGGGCTTCAGCGATCATAAAATATGCTCAGCCCATATTTTGGCATCACTGTCGATCGACACCAATGCTGCAACATCGATCGACAGTCTTTCATCTCCTCGACAGCTTCCTCTCGCTAGGCAGAATGACCACTCTTCTGTAAAACGAGCATAACTGCTGCTACAGGATGCGGATTGACCTCAAACCGGTGGCATTGGAAAGCTAACTCAACCCTCTATCTTGTGTCAAAATATGGGTTCAATCTAACAGGGGCAAAGTCTCCATCCATAGCTAGACATCTGATGCGTCTGTGAAGTATTACATATATCAACCTATTGAGAAACCTAAACCTAACAGCAAGAACTACTCAGACATATTCACAAAGCACATAGTTATGATGGTCTGAATAATACCCAATAGATAAATAAAAACAGAATAGAGTAAGAAACAAAGGGAATTCAAGATCTTCCCTCTCTCAAGGTGTACAGATCTCTCTCTCCAATCCTAAGCTCTCTCTCTCCAGAATAGTATGAAGCATAGCCGTCAACAATGGCTTAGAAACAGTAAAATAGGGTTTCTGGTCGTCAAAGGGTATTCTGGTAATTTGGGTTTGATTATAGGCTTCAGCGTCCATAAAATATGCTCAGCCCATATTTTGCATCACTGTCGATGACACCAATGCTGCAACATCGATCGAAGTCTTTCATCTCCTCGACAGCTTCCTCTCGCTAGGCAGAATGACCACTCTTCTGTAAAACGAGCATAACTGCTGCTACAGGATGCGGATTGACCTCAAACCGGTGGCATTGGAAAGCTAACTTAACCCTCTATCTTGTGTCAAAATTTGGGTTCAATCTAACAGGGGCAAAGTCTCCATCCATAGCTAGACATCTGATGCGTCTGTGAAGTATTACATATATCAACCTATTGAGAAACTAAACCTAACAGCAAGAACTACTCAGACATTCACAAGCACATGTTAGATGGTTCTGAATAATACCCAATAGATAAAAAAAACAGAATAGAGTAAGAAACAAAGGGAATTCAAGATCTTCCCTCTCTCAAGGTGTACAGATCTCTCTCTCCAATCCTAAGCTCTCTCTCTCCAGAATAGTATGAAGCATAGCCGTCAACAATGGGCTTAGAAACAGTAAAATAGGGTTTCTGGTCGTCAAAGGATATTCTGGTAATTTGGGTTTGATTATGGGCTTCAGCGTCCATAAAATATGCTCAGCCCATATTCTGGCATCACTGTCGATCGACACCAATGCTGAAACATCGATCGACAGTCCTTCATCTCCTCGACAGCTTCCTCTTGCTAGGCAGAATGACCACTCTTCGGTAAAACGGGCATAACTGCTGCTACAGGATGCGGATAGACCTCAAACCGGTGGCATTAGAAAGCTAACTCAACCCTCTATCTTGTGTCAAAAGATGGGCTCAATCTAACTGTGGCAAGGTCTCCATCCATAGCTAGACATCTGATGCGTCTGTGCAGTATTACATATATCAACCTATTGAGAAACCTAAACCTAACAGCAAGAACTACTCAGACATATTCACAAAGCACATAGTTATGATGGTCTGAATAATACCCAATAGATAAAAAAACCGAATAGAGTAAGAAACAAGGGAGTTCAAGATCTTCCCTCTCTCAAGGTGTACAGATCTCTCTCTCCAATCCTAAGCTCTCTCTCTCCAGAATAGTATGAAGCATAGCCGTCAACAATGGCTTAGAAACAGTAAATTAGGGTTTCTGGTCGTCAAAGGGTATTCTGGTAATTTGGGTTTGATTATGGGCTTCAGCGATCATAAAATATGCTCAGCCCATATTTTGGCATCACTGTCGATCGACACCAATGCTGCAACATCGATCGACAGTCTTTCATCTCCTCGACAGCTTCCTCTCGCTAGGCAGAATGACCACTCTTCTGTAAAACGAGCATAACTGCTGCTACAGGATGCGGATTAACCTCAAACCGGTGGCATTGGAAAGCTAACTCAACCCTCTATCTTGTGTCAAAATATGGGTTCAATCTAACAGGGGCAAAGTCTCCATGCATAGCTAGACATCTGATGCGTCTGTGAAGTATTACATATATCAACCTATTGAGAAACCTAAACCTAACAGCAAGAACTACTCAGACATATTCACAAAGCACATAGTTATGATGGTCTGAATAATACCAAATAGATAAATAAAAACAGAATAGAGTAAGAAACAAAGGGAATTCAGATCTTCCCTCTCTCAAGGTGTACAGATCTCTCTCTCCAATCCTAAGCTCTCTCTCTCCAGAATAGTATGAAGCATAGCCGTCAACAATGGCTTAGAAACAGTAAAATAGGGTTTCTGGTCGTCAAAGGGTATTTTGGTAATTTGGGTTTGATTATGGGCTTCAGCGTCCATAAAATATGCTCAGCCCATATTCTGGCATCACTGTCGATCGACACCAATGCTGAAACATCGATCGACAGTCCTTCATCTCCTCGACAGCTTTCTCTTGCTAGGCAGAATGACCACTCTTCGGTAAAACGGGCATAACTGCTGCTACAGGATGCGGATAGACCTCAAACCGGTGGCATTGGAAAGCTAACTCAACCCTCTATCTTGTGTCAAAAGATGGGCTCAATCTAACTGTGGCAAGGTCTCCATCCATAGCTAGACATCTGATGCGTCTGTGCAGTATTACATATATAACCTATTGAGAAACCTAACCTAACAGCAAGAACTACTCAGACATATTCACAAAGCACATAGTTATGATGGTCTGAATAAACCCAGATAAATAAAAACCGAAAATAGAAAGATAATATAAAGTAAGAAACAAGGGAGTTCAAGATCTCCTCTCTCAAGCTGTACAGATCTCTCTCTCCAATCCTAAGCTCTCTCTCTCCAGAATAGTATGAAGCATAGCCGTCAACAATGGCTTAGAAACAGTAAATTAGGGTTTCTGGTCGTCAAAGGGTATTCTGGTAATTTGGGTTTGATTATGGGCTTCAGCGATCATAAAATATGCTCAGCCCATATTTTGGCATCACTGTCGATCGACACCAATGCTGCAACATCGATCGACAGTCTTTCATCTCCTCGACAGCTTCCTCTCGCTAGGCAGAATGACCACTCTTCTGTAAAACGAGCATAACTGCTGCTACAGGATGCGGATTGACCTCAAACCGGTGGCATTGAAAGCTAACTCAACCTCTATCTTGTGTCAAAAGATGGGCTCAATCTAACAGGGGTAAGGTCTCCATCCATAGCTAGACATCTGATGCGTCTGTGAAGTATTACATATATCAACCTATTGAGAAACCTAAACCTAACAGCAAGAACTACTCAGACATATTCACAAAGCACATAGTTATGATGGTCTGAATAATACCCAAATAGATAAATAAAAACAGAATAGAGTAAGAAACAAAGGGAGTTCAAGATCTTCCCTCTCACAAGGTGTACAGATCTCTCTCTCCAGAATAGTATGAAGCATAGCCGTCAACAATGGCTTAGAAACAGTAAAATAGGGTTTCTGGTCGTCAAAGGGTATTCTGGTAATTTGGGTTTGATTATGGGCTTCAGCGATCATAAAATATGCTCAGCCCATATTTTGGCATCACTTTCGATCGACACCAATGCTGCAACATCGATCGACAGTCCTTCATCTCCTCGACAGCTTCCTCTCGCTAGGCAGAATGACCACTCTTCGGTAAAACGGGCATAACTGCTGCTACAGGATGCGGATTGACCTCAAAACGGTGGCATTGGAAAGCTAACTCAACCCTCTATCTTGTGTCAAATATGGGCTCAATCTAACTGTGGCAAGGTCTCCATCCATAGCTAGACATCTGATGCGTCTGTGCAGTATTACATATATCAACCTATTGAGAAACCTAAACCTAACAGCAAGAACTACTCAGACATATTCACAAAGCACATAGTTATGATGGTCTGAATAATACCCAATAGATAAATAAAAACAGAATAGAGTAAGAAAACAAAGGGAATTCAAGATCTTCCCTCTCTCAAGGTGTACAGATCTCTCCTCCAATCCTAAGCTCTCTCTCTCCAGAATAGTATGAAGCATAGCCGTCAACAATGGCTTAGAAACAGTAAAATAGGGTTTCTGGTCGTCAAAGGGTATTCTGGTAATTTGGGTTTGATTATGGGCTTCAGCGTCCATAAAATATGCTCAGCCCATATTCTGGCATCACTGTCGATCGACACCAATGCTGAAACATCGATCGACAGTCCTTCATCTCCTCGACAGCTTCCTCTCGCTAGGCAGAATGACCACTCTTCGGTAAAACGGGCATAACTGCTGCTACAGGATGCGGATAGACCTCAAACCGGTGGCATTAGAAAGCTAACTCAACCCTCTATCTTGTGTCAAAAGATGGGCTCAATCTAACTGTGGCAAGGTCTCCATCCATAGCTAGACATCTGATGCGTCTGTGCAGTATTACATATATCAACCTATTGAGAAACCTAAACCTAACAGCAAGAACTACTCAGACATATTCACAAAGCACATAGTTATGATGGTCTGAATAATACCCAATAGATAAATAAAAACCGAATAGAGTAAGAAACAAAGGGAGTTCAAGATCTTCCCTCTCTCAAGGTGTACAGATCTCTCTCTCCAATCCTAAGCTCTCTCTCTCCAGAATAGTATGAAGCATAGCCGTCAACAATGGCTTAGAAACAGTAAAATAGGGTTTCTGGTCGTCAAAGGGTATTCTGGTAATTTGGGTTTGATTATGGGCTTCAGCGATCAAATATGCTCAGCCCATATTTTGGCATCACTGTCGATCGACACCAATGCTGCAACATCGATCGACAGTCTTTCATCTCCTCGACAGCTTCCTCTCGCTAGGCAGAATGACCACTCTTCTGTAAAACGAGCATAACTGCTGCTACAGGATGCGGATTGACCTCAAACCGGTGGCATTGGAAAGCTAACTCAACCCTCTATCTTGTGTCAAAAGATGGGCTCAATCTAACAGGGGCAAAGTCTCCATCCATAGCTAGACATCTGATGCGTCTGTGAAGTATTACATATATCAACCTATTGAGAAACCTAAACCTAACAGCAAGAACTACTCAGACATATTCACAAAGCACATAGTTATGATGGTCTGAATAATACCCAATAGATAAATAAAAACAGAATAGAGTAAGAAACAAAGGGAATTCAAGATCTTCCCTCTCTCAAGGTGTACAGATCTCTCTCTCCAATCCTAAGCTCTCTCTCTCCAGAATAGTATGAAGCATAGCCGTCAACAATGGCTTAGAAACAGTAAAATAGGGTTTCTGGTCGTCAAAGGGTATTCTGGTAATTTGGGTTTGATTATGGGCTTCAGCGTCCATAAAATATGCTCAGCCCATATTTGGCATCACTGTCGATCGACACCAATGCTGCAACATCGATCGACAGTCTTTCATCTCCTCGACAGCTTCCTCTCGCTAGGCAGAATGACCACTCTTCTGTAAAACGAGCATAACTGCTGCTACAGGATGCGGATTGACCTCAAACCGGTGGCATTGGAAAGCTAACTCAACCCTCTATCTTGTGTCAAAAGATGGGCTCAATCTAACAGGGCAAGGTCTCCATCCATAGCTAGACATCTGATGCGTCTGTGCAGTATTACATATATCAACCTATTGAGAAACCTAAACCTAACAGCAAGAACTACTCAGACATATTCACAAAGCACATAGTTATGATGGTCTGAATAATACCCAATAGATAAATAAAAACAGAATAGAGTAAGAAACAAAGGGAATTCAAGATCTTTCCTCTCTCAAGGTGTACAGATCTCTCTCTCCAATCCTAAGCTCTCTCTCTCCAGAATAGTATGAAGCATAGCCGTCAACAATGGCTTAGAAACAGTAAAATAGGGTTTCTGGTCGTCAAAGGGTATTCTGGTAATTTGGGTTTGATTATGGGCTTCAGCGATCATAAAATATGCTCAGCCCATATTCTGGCATCACTGTCGATCGACACCAATGCTGAAACATCGATCGACAGTCCTTCATCTCCTCGACAGCTTCCTCTTGCTAGGCAGAATGACCACTCTTCGGTAAAACGGGCATAACTGCTGCTACAGGATGCGGATTGACCTCAAACCGGTGGCATTGGAAAGCTAACTCAACCCTCTATCTTGTGTCAAAAGATGGGCTCAATCTAACTGTGGCAAGGTCTCCATCCATAGCTAGACATCTGATGCGTCTGTGCAGTATTACATATATCAACCTATTGAGAAACCTAAACCTAACAGCAAGAACTACTCAGACATATTCACAAAGCACATAGTTATGATGGTCTGAATAATACCCAATAGATAAATAAAAACCGAATAGAGTAAGAAACAAAGGGAGTTCAAGATCTTCCCTCTCTCAAGGTGTACAGATCTCTCTCTCCAATCCTAAGCTCTCTCTCTCCAGAATAGTATGAAGCATAGCCGTCAACAATGGCTTAGAAACAGTAAATAGGGTTTCTGGTCGTCAAAGGGTATTCTGGTAATTTGGGTTTGATTATGGGCTTCAGCGATCATAAAATATGCTCAGCCCATATTCTGGCATCACTGTCGATCGACACCAATGCTGCAACATCGATCGACAGTCCTTCATCTCCTCGACAGCTTCCTCTCGCTAGGCAGAATGACCACTCTTCGGTAAAACGAGCATAACTGCTGCTACAGGATGCGGATTGACCTCAAAACGGTGGCATTGGAAAGCTAACTCAACCCTCTATCTTGTGTCAAAAGATGGGCTCAATCTAACAGGGGCAAGGTCTCCATCCATAGCTAGACATCTGATGCGTCTGTGCAGTATTACATATATCAACCTATTGAGAAACCTAAACCTAACAGCAAGAACTACTCAGACATATTCACAAAGCACATAGTTATGATGGTCTGAATAATACCCAATAGATAAATAAAAACCGAATAGAGTAAGAAACAAAGGGAGTTCAAGATCTTCCCTCTCTCAAGGTGTACAGATCTCTCTCTCCAATCCTAAGCTCTCTCTCTCCAGAATAGTATGAAGCATAGCCGTCAACAATGGCTTAGAAACAGTAAATAGGGTTTCTGGTCGTCAAAGGGTATTCTGGTAATTTGGGTTTGATTATGGGCTTCAGCGATCATAAAATATGCTCAGCCCATATTCTGGCATCACTGTCGATCGACACCAATGCTGCAACATCGATCGACAGTCCTTCATCTCCTCGACAGCTTCCTCTCGCTAGGCAGAATGACCACTCTTCTGTAAAACGAGCATAACTGCTGCTACAGGATGCGGATTGACCTCAAACCGGTGGCATTGGAAAGCTAACTCAACGCTCTATCTTGTGTCAAAAGATGGGCTCAATCTAACTGTGGCAAGGTCTCCATCCATAGCTAGACATCTGATGCGTCTGTGCAGTATTACATATATCAACCTATTGAGAAACCTAAACCTAACAGCAAGAACTACTCAGACATATTCACAAAGCACATAGTTATGATGGTCTGAATAATACCCAATAGATAAATAAAAACAGAATAGAGTAAGAAACAAAGGGAGTTCAAGATCTTCCCTCTCTCAAGGTGTACAGATCTCTCTCTCCAATCCTAAGCTCTCTCTCTCCAGAATAGTATGAAGCATAGCCGTCAACAATGGCTTAGAAACAGTAAAATAGGGTTTCTGGTCGTCAAAGGGTATTCTGGTAATTTGGGTTTGATTATGGGCTTCAGCGATCATAAAATATGCTCAGCCCATATTCTGGCATCACTGTCGATCGACACCAATGCTGCAACATCGATCGACAGTCCTTCATCTCCTCGACAGCTTCCTCTCGCGAGGCAGAATGACCACTCTTCGGTAAAACGGCATAACTGCTGCTACAGGATGCGGATTGACCTCAAACCGGTGGCATTGGAAAGCTAACTCAACGCTCTATCTTGTGTCAAAAGATGGGCTCAATCTAACTGTGGGAAGGTCTCCATCCATAGCTAGACATCTGATGCGTCTGTGCAGTATTACATATATCAACCTATTGAGAAACCTAAACCTAACAGCAAGAACTACTCAGACATATTCACAAAGCACATAGTTATGATGGTCTGAATAATACCCAATAGATAAATAAAAACAGAATAGAGTAAGAAACAAAGGGAGTTCAAGATCTTCCCTCTCTCAAGGTGTACAGATCTCTCTCTCCAATCCTAAGCTCTCTCTCTCCAGAATAGTATGAAGCATAGCCGTCAACAATGGCTTAGAAACAGTAAAATAGGGTTTCTGGTCGTCAAAGGGTATTCTGGTAATTTGGGTTTGATTATGGGCTTCAGCGATCATAAAATATGCTCAGCCCATATTCTGGCATCACTGTCGATCGACACCAATGCTGCAACATCGATCGACAGTCCTTCATCTCCTCGACAGCTTCCTCTCGCGAGGCAGAATGACCACTCTTCGGTAAAACGGGCATAACTGCTGCTACAGGATGCGGATTGACCTCAAACCGGTGGCATTGGAAAGCTAACTCAACCCTCTATCTTGTGTCAAAAGATGGGCTCAATCTAACTGTGGCAAGGTCTCCATCCATAGCTAGACATCTGATGCGTCTGTGCAGTATTACATATATCAACCTATTGAGAAACCTAAACCTAACAGCAAGAACTACTCAGACATATTCACAAAGCACATAGTTATGATGGTCTGAATAATACCCAATAGATAAATAAAAACAGAATAGAGTAAGAAACAAAGGGAGTTCAAGATCTTCCCTCTCTCAAGGTGTACAGATCTCTCTCTCCAATCCTAAGCTCTCTCTCTCCAGAATAGTATGAAGCATAGCCGTCAACAATGGCTTAGAAACAGTAAAATAGGGTTTCTGGTCGTCAAAGGGTATTCTGGTAATTTGGGTTTGATTATGGGCTTCAGCGATCATAAAATATGCTCAGCCCATATTCTGGCATCACTGTCGATCGACACCAATGCTGCAACATCGATCGACAGTCCTTCATCTCCTCGACAGCTTCCTCTCGCGAGGCAGAATGACCACTCTTCGGTAAAACGGGCATAACTGCTGCTACAGGATGCGGATTGACCTCAAACCGGTGGCATTGGAAAGCTAACTCAACGCTCTATCTTGTGTCAAAAGATGGGCTCAATCTAACTGTGGGAAGGTCTCCATCCATAGCTAGACATCTGATGCGTCTGTGCAGTATTACATATATCAACCTATTGAGAAACCTAAACCTAACAGCAAGAACTACTCAGACATATTCACAAAGCACATAGTTATGATGGTCTGAATAATACCCAATAGATAAATAAAAACAGAATAGAGTAAGAAACAAAGGGAGTTCAAGATCTTCCCTCTCTCAAGGTGTACAGATCTCTCTCTCCAATCCTAAGCTCTCTCTCTCCAGAATAGTATGAAGCATAGCCGTCAACAATGGCTTAGAAACAGTAAAATAGGGTTTCTGGTCGTCAAAGGGTATTCTGGTAATTTGGGTTTGATTATGGGCTTCAGCGATCATAAAATATGCTCAGCCCATATTCTGGCATCACTGTCGATCGACACCAATGCTGCAACATCGATCGACAGTCCTTCATCTCCTCGACAGCTTCCTCTCGCGAGGCAGAATGACCACTCTTCGGTAAAACGGGCATAACTGCTGCTACAGGATGCGGATTGACCTCAAACCGGTGGCATTGGAAAGCTAACTCAACCCTCTATCTTGTGTCAAAAGATGGGCTCAATCTAACTGTGGCAAGGTCTCCATCCATAGCTAGACATCTGATGCGTCTGTGCAGTATTACATATATCAACCTATTGAGAAACCTAAACCTAACAGCAAGAACTACTCAGACATATTCACAAAGCACATAGTTATGATGGTCTGAATAATACCCAATAGATAAATAAAAACAGAATAGAGTAAGAAACAAAGGGAGTTCAAGATCTTCCCTCTCTCAAGGTGTACAGATCTCTCTCTCCAATCCTAAGCTCTCTCTCTCCAGAATAGTATGAAGCATAGCCGTCAACAATGGCTTAGAAACAGTAAAATAGGGTTTCTGGTCGTCAAAGGGTATTCTGGTAATTTGGGTTTGATTATGGGCTTCAGCGATCATAAAATATGCTCAGCCCATATTCTGGCATCACTGTCGATCGACACCAATGCTGCAACATCGATCGACAGTCCTTCATCTCCTCGACAGCTTCCTCTCGCGAGGCAGAATGACCACTCTTCGGTAAAACGGGCATAACTGCTGCTACAGGATGCGGATTGACCTCAAACCGGTGGCATTGGAAAGCTAACTCAACGCTCTATCTTGTGTCAAAAGATGGGCTCAATCTAACTGTGGCAAGGTCTCCATCCATAGCTAGACATCTGATGCGTCTGTGCAGTATTACATATATCAACCTATTGAGAAACCTAAACCTAACAGCAAGAACTACTCAGACATATTCACAAAGCACATAGTTATGATGGTCTGAATAATACCCAATAGATAAATAAAAACAGAATAGAGTAAGAAACAAAGGGAGTTCAAGATCTTCCCTCTCTCAAGGTGTACAGATCTCTCTCTCCAATCCTAAGCTCTCTCTCTCCAGAATAGTATGAAGCATAGCCGTCAACAATGGCTTAGAAACAGTAAAATAGGGTTTCTGGTCGTCAAAGGGTATTCTGGTAATTTGGGTTTGATTATGGGCTTCAGCGATCATAAAATATGCTCAGCCCATATTCTGGCATCACTGTCGATCGACACCAATGCTGCAACATCGATCGACAGTCCTTCATCTCCTCGACAGCTTCCTCTCGCGAGGCAGAATGACCACTCTTCGGTAAAACGGGCATAACTGCTGCTACAGGATGCGGATTGACCTCAAACCGGTGGCATTGGAAAGCTAACTCAACCCTCTATCTTGTGTCAAAAGATGGGCTCAATCTAACTGTGGAAGGTCTCCATCCATAGCTAGACATCTGATGCGTCTGTGCAGTATTACATATATCAACCTATTGAGAAACCTAAACCTAACAGCAAGAACTACTCAGACATATTCACAAAGCACATAGTTATGATGGTCTGAATAATACCCAATAGATAAATAAAAACAGAATAGAGTAAGAAACAAAGGGAATTCAAGATCTTCCCTCTCTCAAGGTGTACAGATCTCTCTCTCCAATCCTAAGCTCTCTCTCTCCAGAATAGTATGAAGCATAGCCGTCAACAATGGCTTAGAAACAGTAAAATAGGGTTTCTGGTCGTCAAAGGGTATTCTGGTAATTTGGGTTTGATTATGGGCTTCAGCGATCATAAAATATGCTCAGCCCATATTCTGGCATCACTGTCGATCGACACCAATGCTGCAACATCGATCGACAGTCCTTCATCTCCTCGACAGCTTCCTCTCGCGAGGCAGAATGACCACTCTTCGGTAAAACGGGCATAACTGCTGCTACAGGATGCGGATTGACCTCAAACCGGTGGCATTGGAAAGCTAACTCACCCTCTATCTTGTGTCAAAAGATGGGCTCAATCTAACTGTGGCAAGGTCTCCATCCATAGCTAGACATCTGATGCGTCTGTGCAGTATTACATATATCAACCTATTGAGAAACCTAAACCTAACAGCAAGAACTACTCAGACATATTCACAAAGCACATAGTTATGATGGTCTGAATAATACCCAATAGATAAATAAAAACAGAATAGAGTAAGAAACAAAGGGAATTCAAGATCTTCCCTCTCTCAAGGTGTACAGATCTCTCTCTCCAATCCTAAGCTCTCTCTCTCCAGAATAGTATGAAGCATAGCCGTCAACAATGGCTTAGAAACAGTAAAATAGGGTTTCTGGTCGTCAAAGGGTATTCTGGTAATTTGGGTTTGATTATGGGCTTCAGCGATCATAAAATATGCTCAGCCCATATTCTGGCATCACTGTCGATCGACACCAATGCTGCAACATCGATCGACAGTCCTTCATCTCCTCGACAGCTTCCTCTCGCGAGGCAGAATGACCACTCTTCGGTAAAACGGGCATAACTGCTGCTACAGGATGCGGATTGACCTCAAACCGGTGGCATTGGAAAGCTAACTCAACCCTCTATCTTGTGTCAAAAGATGGGCTCAATCTAACTGTGGGAAGGTCTCCATCCATAGCTAGACATCTGATGCGTCTGTGCAGTATTACATATATCAACCTATTGAGAAACCTAAACCTAACAGCAAGAACTACTCAGACATATTCACAAAGCACATAGTTATGATGGTCTGAATAATACCCAATAGATAAATAAAAACAGAATAGAGTAAGAAACAAAGGGAGTTCAAGATCTTCCCTCTCTCAAGGTGTACAGATCTCTCTCTCCAATCCTAAGCTCTCTCTCTCCAGAATAGTATGAAGCATAGCCGTCAACAATGGCTTAGAAACAGTAAAATAGGGTTTCTGGTCGTCAAAGGGTATTCTGGTAATTTGGGTTTGATTATGGGCTTCAGCGATCATAAAATATGCTCAGCCCATATTCTGGCATCACTGTCGATCGACACCAATGCTGCAACATCGATCGACAGTCCTTCATCTCCTCGACAGCTTCCTCTCGCGAGGCAGAATGACCACTCTTCGGTAAAACGGGCATAACTGCTGCTACAGGATGCGGATTGACCTCAAACCGGTGGCATTGGAAAGCTAACTCAACCCTCTATCTTGTGTCAAAAGATGGGCTCAATCTAACTGTGGAAGGTCTCCATCCATAGCTAGACATCTGATGCGTCTGTGCAGTATTACATATATCAACCTATTGAGAAACCTAAACCTAACAGCAAGAACTACTCAGACATATTCACAAAGCACATAGTTATGATGGTCTGAATAATACCCAATAGATAAATAAAAACAGAATAGAGTAAGAAACAAAGGGAATTCAAGATCTTCCCTCTCTCAAGGTGTACAGATCTCTCTCTCCAATCCTAAGCTCTCTCTCTCCAGAATAGTATGAAGCATAGCCGTCAACAATGGCTTAGAAACAGTAAAATAGGGTTTCTGGTCGTCAAAGGGTATTCTGGTAATTTGGGTTTGATTATGGGCTTCAGCGATCATAAAATATGCTCAGCCCATATTCTGGCATCACTGTCGATCGACACCAATGCTGCAACATCGATCGACAGTCCTTCATCTCCTCGACAGCTTCCTCTCGCGAGGCAGAATGACCACTCTTCGGTAAAACGGGCATAACTGCTGCTACAGGATGCGGATTGACCTCAAACCGGTGGCATTGGAAAGCTAACTCAACCCTCTATCTTGTGTCAAAAGATGGGCTCAATCTAACTGTGGCAAGGTCTCCATCCATAGCTAGACATCTGATGCGTCTGTGCAGTATTACATATATCAACCTATTGAGAAACCTAAACCTAACAGCAAGAACTACTCAGACATATTCACAAAGCACATAGTTATGATGGTCTGAATAATACCCAATAGATAAATAAAAACAGAATAGAGTAAGAAACAAAGGGAGTTCAAGATCTTCCCTCTCTCAAGGTGTACAGATCTCTCTCTCCAATCCTAAGCTCTCTCTCTCCAGAATAGTATGAAGCATAGCCGTCAACAATGGCTTAGAAACAGTAAAATAGGGTTTCTGGTCGTCAAAGGGTATTCTGGTAATTTGGGTTTGATTATGGGCTTCAGCGATCATAAAATATGCTCAGCCCATATTCTGGCATCACTGTCGATCGACACCAATGCTGCAACATCGATCGACAGTCCTTCATCTCCTCGACAGCTTCCTCTCGCGAGGCAGAATGACCACTCTTCGGTAAAACGGGCATAACTGCTGCTACAGGATGCGGATTGACCTCAAACCGGTGGCATTGGAAAGCTAACTCAACCCTCTATCTTGTGTCAAAAGATGGGCTCAATCTAACTGTGGGAAGGTCTCCATCCATAGCTAGACATCTGATGCGTCTGTGCAGTATTACATATATCAACCTATTGAGAAACCTAAACCTAACAGCAAGAACTACTCAGACATATTCACAAAGCACATAGTTATGATGGTCTGAATAATACCCAATAGATAAATAAAAACAGAATAGAGTAAGAAACAAAGGGAGTTCAAGATCTTCCCTCTCTCAAGGTGTACAGATCTCTCTCTCCAATCCTAAGCTCTCTCTCTCCAGAATAGTATGAAGCATAGCCGTCAACAATGGCTTAGAAACAGTAAAATAGGGTTTCTGGTCGTCAAAGGGTATTCTGGTAATTTGGGTTTGATTATGGGCTTCAGCGATCATAAAATATGCTCAGCCCATATTCTGGCATCACTGTCGATCGACACCAATGCTGCAACATCGATCGACAGTCCTTCATCTCCTCGACAGCTTCCTCTCGCGAGGCAGAATGACCACTCTTCGGTAAAACGGGCATAACTGCTGCTACAGGATGCGGATTGACCTCAAACCGGTGGCATTGGAAAGCTAACTCAACCCTCTATCTTGTGTCAAAAGATGGGCTCAATCTAACTGTGGCAAGGTCTCCATCCATAGCTAGACATCTGATGCGTCTGTGCAGTATTACATATATCAACCTATTGAGAAACCTAAACCTAACAGCAAGAACTACTCAGACATATTCACAAAGCACATAGTTATGATGGTCTGAATAATACCCAATAGATAAATAAAAACAGAATAGAGTAAGAAACAAAGGGAGTTCAAGATCTTCCCTCTCTCAAGGTGTACAGATCTCTCTCTCCAATCCTAAGCTCTCTCTCTCCAGAATAGTATGAAGCATAGCCGTCAACAATGGCTTAGAAACAGTAAAATAGGGTTTCTGGTCGTCAAAGGGTATTCTGGTAATTTGGGTTTGATTATGGGCTTCAGCGATCATAAAATATGCTCAGCCCATATTCTGGCATCACTGTCGATCGACACCAATGCTGCAACATCGATCGACAGTCCTTCATCTCCTCGACAGCTTCCTCTCGCGAGGCAGAATGACCACTCTTCGGTAAAACGGGCATAACTGCTGCTACAGGATGCGGATTGACCTCAAACCGGTGGCATTGGAAAGCTAACTCAACCCTCTATCTTGTGTCAAAAGATGGGCTCAATCTAACTGTGGCAAGGTCTCCATCCATAGCTAGACATCTGATGCGTCTGTGCAGTATTACATATATCAACCTATTGAGAAACCTAAACCTAACAGCAAGAACTACTCAGACATATTCACAAAGCACATAGTTATGATGGTCTGAATAATACCCAATAGATAAATAAAAACAGAATAGAGTAAGAAACAAAGGGAGTTCAAGATCTTCCCTCTCTCAAGGTGTACAGATCTCTCTCTCCAATCCTAAGCTCTCTCTCTCCAGAATAGTATGAAGCATAGCCGTCAACAATGGCTTAGAAACAGTAAAATAGGGTTTCTGGTCGTCAAAGGGTATTCTGGTAATTTGGGTTTGATTATGGGCTTCAGCGATCATAAAATATGCTCAGCCCATATTCTGGCATCACTGTCGATCGACACCAATGCTGCAACATCGATCGACAGTCCTTCATCTCCTCGACAGCTTCCTCTCGCGAGGCAGAATGACCACTCTTCGGTAAAACGGGCATAACTGCTGCTACAGGATGCGGATTGACCTCAAACCGGTGGCATTGGAAAGCTAACTCAACCCTCTATCTTGTGTCAAAAGATGGGCTCAATCTAACAGATGGAAAGTCTCCATCCATAGCTAGACATCTGATGCGTCTGTGCAGTATTACATATATCAACCTATTGAGAAACCTAAACCTAACAGCAAGAACTACTCAGACATATTCACAAAGCACATAGTTATGATGGTCTGAATAATACCCAATAGATAAATAAAAACAGAATAGAGTAAGAAACAAAGGGAGTTCAAGATCTTCCCTCTCTCAAGGTGTACAGATCTCTCTCTCCAATCCTAAGCTCTCTCTCTCCAGAATAGTATGAAGCATAGCCGTCAACAATGGCTTAGAAACAGTAAAATAGGGTTTCTGGTCGTCAAAGGGTATTCTGGTAATTTGGGTTTGATTATGGGCTTCAGCGATCATAAAATATGCTCAGCCCATATTCTGGCATCACTGTCGATCGACACCAATGCTGCAACATCGATCGACAGTCCTTCATCTCCTCGACAGCTTCCTCTCGCGAGGCAGAATGACCACTCTTCGGTAAAACGGGCATAACTGCTGCTACAGGATGCGGATTGACCTCAAACCGGTGGCATTGGAAAGCTAACTCAACCCTCTATCTTGTGTCAAAAGATGGGCTCAATCTAACTGTGGCAAGGTCTCCATCCATAGCTAGACATCTGATGCGTCTGTGCAGTATTACATATATCAACCTATTGAGAAACCTAAACCTAACAGCAAGAACTACTCAGACATATTCACAAAGCACATAGTTATGATGGTCTGAATAATACCCAATAGATAAATAAAAACAGAATAGAGTAAGAAACAAAGGGAATTCAAGATCTTCCCTCTCTCAAGGTGTACAGATCTCTCTCTCCAATCCTAAGCTCTCTCTCTCCAGAATAGTATGAAGCATAGCCGTCAACAATGGCTTAGAAACAGTAAAATAGGGTTTCTGGTCGTCAAAGGGTATTCTGGTAATTTGGGTTTGATTATGGGCTTCAGCGATCATAAAATATGCTCAGCCCATATTCTGGCATCACTGTCGATCGACACCAATGCTGCAACATCGATCGACAGTCCTTCATCTCCTCGACAGCTTCCTCTCGCGAGGCAGAATGACCACTCTTCGGTAAAACGGGCATAACTGCTGCTACAGGATGCGGATTGACCTCAAACCGGTGGCATTGGAAAGCTAACTCAACCCTCTATCTTGTGTCAAAAGATGGGCTCAATCTAACTGTGGCAAGGTCTCCATCCATAGCTAGACATCTGATGCGTCTGTGCAGTATTACATATATCAACCTATTGAGAAACCTAAACCTAACAGCAAGAACTACTCAGACATATTCACAAAGCACATAGTTATGATGGTCTGAATAATACCCAATAGATAAATAAAAACAGAATAGAGTAAGAAACAAAGGGAGTTCAAGATCTTCCCTCTCTCAAGGTGTACAGATCTCTCTCTCCAATCCTAAGCTCTCTCTCTCCAGAATAGTATGAAGCATAGCCGTCAACAATGGCTTAGAAACAGTAAAATAGGGTTTCTGGTCGTCAAAGGGTATTCTGGTAATTTGGGTTTGATTATGGGCTTCAGCGATCATAAAATATGCTCAGCCCATATTCTGGCATCACTGTCGATCGACACCAATGCTGCAACATCGATCGACAGTCCTTCATCTCCTCGACAGCTTCCTCTCGCGAGGCAGAATGACCACTCTTCGGTAAAACGGGCATAACTGCTGCTACAGGATGCGGATTGACCTCAAACCGGTGGCATTGGAAAGCTAACTCAACCCTCTATCTTGTGTCAAAAGATGGGCTCAATCTAACTGTGGCAAGGTCTCCATCCATAGCTAGACATCTGATGCGTCTGTGCAGTATTACATATATCAACCTATTGAGAAACCTAAACCTAACAGCAAGAACTACTCAGACATATTCACAAAGCACATAGTTATGATGGTCTGAATAATACCCAATAGATAAATAAAAACAGAATAGAGTAAGAAACAAAGGGAGTTCAAGATCTTCCCTCTCTCAAGGTGTACAGATCTCTCTCTCCAATCCTAAGCTCTCTCTCTCCAGAATAGTATGAAGCATAGCCGTCAACAATGGCTTAGAAACAGTAAAATAGGGTTTCTGGTCGTCAAAGGGTATTCTGGTAATTTGGGTTTGATTATGGGCTTCAGCGATCATAAAATATGCTCAGCCCATATTCTGGCATCACTGTCGATCGACACCAATGCTGCAACATCGATCGACAGTCCTTCATCTCCTCGACAGCTTCCTCTCGCGAGGCAGAATGACCACTCTTCGGTAAAACGGGCATAACTGCTGCTACAGGATGCGGATTGACCTCAAACCGGTGGCATTGGAAAGCTAACTCAACCCTCTATCTTGTGTCAAAAGATGGGCTCAATCTAACTGTGGCAAGGTCTCCATCCATAGCTAGACATCTGATGCGTCTGTGCAGTATTACATATATCAACCTATTGAGAAACCTAAACCTAACAGCAAGAACTACTCAGACATATTCACAAAGCACATAGTTATGATGGTCTGAATAATACCCAATAGATAAATAAAAACAGAATAGAGTAAGAAACAAAGGGAGTTCAAGATCTTCCCTCTCTCAAGGTGTACAGATCTCTCTCTCCAATCCTAAGCTCTCTCTCTCCAGAATAGTATGAAGCATAGCCGTCAACAATGGCTTAGAAACAGTAAAATAGGGTTTCTGGTCGTCAAAGGGTATTCTGGTAATTTGGGTTTGATTATGGGCTTCAGCGATCATAAAATATGCTCAGCCCATATTCTGGCATCACTGTCGATCGACACCAATGCTGCAACATCGATCGACAGTCCTTCATCTCCTCGACAGCTTCCTCTCGCGAGGCAGAATGACCACTCTTCGGTAAAACGGGCATAACTGCTGCTACAGGATGCGGATTGACCTCAAACCGGTGGCATTGGAAAGCTAACTCAACCCTCTATCTTGTGTCAAAAGATGGGCTCAATCTAACTGTGGCAAGGTCTCCATCCATAGCTAGACATCTGATGCGTCTGTGCAGTATTACATATATCAACCTATTGAGAAACCTAAACCTAACAGCAAGAACTACTCAGACATATTCACAAAGCACATAGTTATGATGGTCTGAATAATACCCAATAGATAAATAAAAACAGAATAGAGTAAGAAACAAAGGGAGTTCAAGATCTTCCCTCTCTCAAGGTGTACAGATCTCTCTCTCCAATCCTAAGCTCTCTCTCTCCAGAATAGTATGAAGCATAGCCGTCAACAATGGCTTAGAAACAGTAAAATAGGGTTTCTGGTCGTCAAAGGGTATTCTGGTAATTTGGGTTTGATTATGGGCTTCAGCGATCATAAAATATGCTCAGCCCATATTCTGGCATCACTGTCGATCGACACCAATGCTGCAACATCGATCGACAGTCCTTCATCTCCTCGACAGCTTCCTCTCGCGAGGCAGAATGACCACTCTTCGGTAAAACGGGCATAACTGCTGCTACAGGATGCGGATTGACCTCAAACCGGTGGCATTGGAAAGCTAACTCAACCCTCTATCTTGTGTCAAAAGATGGGCTCAATCTAACTGTGGCAAGGTCTCCATCCATAGCTAGACATCTGATGCGTCTGTGCAGTATTACATATATCAACCTATTGAGAAACCTAAACCTAACAGCAAGAACTACTCAGACATATTCACAAAGCACATAGTTATGATGGTCTGAATAATACCCAATAGATAAATAAAAACAGAATAGAGTAAGAAACAAAGGGAATTCAAGATCTTCCCTCTCTCAAGGTGTACAGATCTCTCTCTCCAATCCTAAGCTCTCTCTCTCCAGAATAGTATGAAGCATAGCCGTCAACAATGGCTTAGAAACAGTAAAATAGGGTTTCTGGTCGTCAAAGGGTATTCTGGTAATTTGGGTTTGATTATGGGCTTCAGCGATCATAAAATATGCTCAGCCCATATTCTGGCATCACTGTCGATCGACACCAATGCTGCAACATCGATCGACAGTCCTTCATCTCCTCGACAGCTTCCTCTCGCGAGGCAGAATGACCACTCTTCGGTAAAACGGGCATAACTGCTGCTACAGGATGCGGATTGACCTCAAACCGGTGGCATTGGAAAGCTAACTCAACCCTCTATCTTGTGTCAAAAGATGGGCTCAATCTAACTGTGGCAAGGTCTCCATCCATAGCTAGACATCTGATGCGTCTGTGCAGTATTACATATATCAACCTATTGAGAAACCTAAACCTAACAGCAAGAACTACTCAGACATATTCACAAAGCACATAGTTATGATGGTCTGAATAATACCCAATAGATAAATAAAAACAGAATAGAGTAAGAAACAAAGGGAATTCAAGATCTTCCCTCTCTCAAGGTGTACAGATCTCTCTCTCCAATCCTAAGCTCTCTCTCTCCAGAATAGTATGAAGCATAGCCGTCAACAATGGCTTAGAAACAGTAAAATAGGGTTTCTGGTCGTCAAAGGGTATTCTGGTAATTTGGGTTTGATTATGGGCTTCAGCGATCATAAAATATGCTCAGCCCATATTCTGGCATCACTGTCGATCGACACCAATGCTGCAACATCGATCGACAGTCCTTCATCTCCTCGACAGCTTCCTCTCGCGAGGCAGAATGACCACTCTTCGGTAAAACGGGCATAACTGCTGCTACAGGATGCGGATTGACCTCAAACCGGTGGCATTGGAAAGCTAACTCAACCCTCTATCTTGTGTCAAAAGATGGGCTCAATCTAACTGTGGGAAGGTCTCCATCCATAGCTAGACATCTGATGCGTCTGTGCAGTATTACATATATCAACCTATTGAGAAACCTAAACCTAACAGCAAGAACTACTCAGACATATTCACAAAGCACATAGTTATGATGGTCTGAATAATACCCAATAGATAAATAAAAACAGAATAGAGTAAGAAACAAAGGGAGTTCAAGATCTTCCCTCTCTCAAGGTGTACAGATCTCTCTCTCCAATCCTAAGCTCTCTCTCTCCAGAATAGTATGAAGCATAGCCGTCAACAATGGCTTAGAAACAGTAAAATAGGGTTTCTGGTCGTCAAAGGGTATTCTGGTAATTTGGGTTTGATTATGGGCTTCAGCGATCATAAAATATGCTCAGCCCATATTCTGGCATCACTGTCGATCGACACCAATGCTGCAACATCGATCGACAGTCCTTCATCTCCTCGACAGCTTCCTCTCGCGAGGCAGAATGACCACTCTTCGGTAAAACGGGCATAACTGCTGCTACAGGATGCGGATTGACCTCAAACCGGTGGCATTGGAAAGCTAACTCAACCCTCTATCTTGTGTCAAAAGATGGGCTCAATCTAACTGTGGCAAGGTCTCCATCCATAGCTAGACATCTGATGCGTCTGTGCAGTATTACATATATCAACCTATTGAGAAACCTAAACCTAACAGCAAGAACTACTCAGACATATTCACAAAGCACATAGTTATGATGGTCTGAATAATACCCAATAGATAAATAAAAACAGAATAGAGTAAGAAACAAAGGGAGTTCAAGATCTTCCCTCTCTCAAGGTGTACAGATCTCTCTCTCCAATCCTAAGCTCTCTCTCTCCAGAATAGTATGAAGCATAGCCGTCAACAATGGCTTAGAAACAGTAAAATAGGGTTTCTGGTCGTCAAAGGGTATTCTGGTAATTTGGGTTTGATTATGGGCTTCAGCGATCATAAAATATGCTCAGCCCATATTCTGGCATCACTGTCGATCGACACCAATGCTGCAACATCGATCGACAGTCCTTCATCTCCTCGACAGCTTCCTCTCGCGAGGCAGAATGACCACTCTTCGGTAAAACGGGCATAACTGCTGCTACAGGATGCGGATTGACCTCAAACCGGTGGCATTGGAAAGCTAACTCAACCCTCTATCTTGTGTCAAAAGATGGGCTCAATCTAACTGTGGCAAGGTCTCCATCCATAGCTAGACATCTGATGCGTCTGTGCAGTATTACATATATCAACCTATTGAGAAACCTAAACCTAACAGCAAGAACTACTCAGACATATTCACAAAGCACATAGTTATGATGGTCTGAATAATACCCAATAGATAAATAAAAACAGAATAGAGTAAGAAACAAAGGGAATTCAAGATCTTCCCTCTCTCAAGGTGTACAGATCTCTCTCTCCAATCCTAAGCTCTCTCTCTCCAGAATAGTATGAAGCATAGCCGTCAACAATGGCTTAGAAACAGTAAAATAGGGTTTCTGGTCGTCAAAGGGTATTCTGGTAATTTGGGTTTGATTATGGGCTTCAGCGATCATAAAATATGCTCAGCCCATATTCTGGCATCACTGTCGATCGACACCAATGCTGCAACATCGATCGACAGTCCTTCATCTCCTCGACAGCTTCCTCTCGCGAGGCAGAATGACCACTCTTCGGTAAAACGGGCATAACTGCTGCTACAGGATGCGGATTGACCTCAAACCGGTGGCATTGGAAAGCTAACTCAACCCTCTATCTTGTGTCAAAAGATGGGCTCAATCTAACTGTGGCAAGGTCTCCATCCATAGCTAGACATCTGATGCGTCTGTGCAGTATTACATATATCAACCTATTGAGAAACCTAAACCTAACAGCAAGAACTACTCAGACATATTCACAAAGCACATAGTTATGATGGTCTGAATAATACCCAATAGATAAATAAAAACAGAATAGAGTAAGAAACAAAGGGAATTCAAGATCTTCCCTCTCTCAAGGTGTACAGATCTCTCTCTCCAATCCTAAGCTCTCTCTCTCCAGAATAGTATGAAGCATAGCCGTCAACAATGGCTTAGAAACAGTAAAATAGGGTTTCTGGTCGTCAAAGGGTATTCTGGTAATTTGGGTTTGATTATGGGCTTCAGCGATCATAAAATATGCTCAGCCCATATTCTGGCATCACTGTCGATCGACACCAATGCTGCAACATCGATCGACAGTCCTTCATCTCCTCGACAGCTTCCTCTCGCGAGGCAGAATGACCACTCTTCGGTAAAACGGGCATAACTGCTGCTACAGGATGCGGATTGACCTCAAACCGGTGGCATTGGAAAGCTAACTCAACCCTCTATCTTGTGTCAAAAGATGGGCTCAATCTAACTGTGGCAAGGTCTCCATCCATAGCTAGACATCTGATGCGTCTGTGCAGTATTACATATATCAACCTATTGAGAAACCTAAACCTAACAGCAAGAACTACTCAGACATATTCACAAAGCACATAGTTATGATGGTCTGAATAATACCCAATAGATAAATAAAAACAGAATAGAGTAAGAAACAAAGGGAGTTCAAGATCTTCCCTCTCTCAAGGTGTACAGATCTCTCTCTCCAATCCTAAGCTCTCTCTCTCCAGAATAGTATGAAGCATAGCCGTCAACAATGGCTTAGAAACAGTAAAATAGGGTTTCTGGTCGTCAAAGGGTATTCTGGTAATTTGGGTTTGATTATGGGCTTCAGCGATCATAAAATATGCTCAGCCCATATTCTGGCATCACTGTCGATCGACACCAATGCTGCAACATCGATCGACAGTCCTTCATCTCCTCGACAGCTTCCTCTCGCGAGGCAGAATGACCACTCTTCGGTAAAACGGGCATAACTGCTGCTACAGGATGCGGATTGACCTCAAACCGGTGGCATTGGAAAGCTAACTCAACCCTCTATCTTGTGTCAAAAGATGGGCTCAATCTAACTGTGGGAAGGTCTCCATCCATAGCTAGACATCTGATGCGTCTGTGCAGTATTACATATATCAACCTATTGAGAAACCTAAACCTAACAGCAAGAACTACTCAGACATATTCACAAAGCACATAGTTATGATGGTCTGAATAATACCCAATAGATAAATAAAAACAGAATAGAGTAAGAAACAAAGGGAGTTCAAGATCTTCCCTCTCTCAAGGTGTACAGATCTCTCTCTCCAATCCTAAGCTCTCTCTCTCCAGAATAGTATGAAGCATAGCCGTCAACAATGGCTTAGAAACAGTAAAATAGGGTTTCTGGTCGTCAAAGGGTATTCTGGTAATTTGGGTTTGATTATGGGCTTCAGCGATCATAAAATATGCTCAGCCCATATTCTGGCATCACTGTCGATCGACACCAATGCTGCAACATCGATCGACAGTCCTTCATCTCCTCGACAGCTTCCTCTCGCGAGGCAGAATGACCACTCTTCGGTAAAACGGGCATAACTGCTGCTACAGGATGCGGATTGACCTCAAACCGGTGGCATTGGAAAGCTAACTCAACCCTCTATCTTGTGTCAAAAGATGGGCTCAATCTAACTGTGGCAAGGTCTCCATCCATAGCTAGACATCTGATGCGTCTGTGCAGTATTACATATATCAACCTATTGAGAAACCTAAACCTAACAGCAAGAACTACTCAGACATATTCACAAAGCACATAGTTATGATGGTCTGAATAATACCCAATAGATAAATAAAAACAGAATAGAGTAAGAAACAAAGGGAATTCAAGATCTTCCCTCTCTCAAGGTGTACAGATCTCTCTCTCCAATCCTAAGCTCTCTCTCTCCAGAATAGTATGAAGCATAGCCGTCAACAATGGCTTAGAAACAGTAAAATAGGGTTTCTGGTCGTCAAAGGGTATTCTGGTAATTTGGGTTTGATTATGGGCTTCAGCGATCATAAAATATGCTCAGCCCATATTCTGGCATCACTGTCGATCGACACCAATGCTGCAACATCGATCGACAGTCCTTCATCTCCTCGACAGCTTCCTCTCGCGAGGCAGAATGACCACTCTTCGGTAAAACGGGCATAACTGCTGCTACAGGATGCGGATTGACCTCAAACCGGTGGCATTGGAAAGCTAACTCAACCCTCTATCTTGTGTCAAAAGATGGGCTCAATCTAACTGTGGCAAGGTCTCCATCCATAGCTAGACATCTGATGCGTCTGTGCAGTATTACATATATCAACCTATTGAGAAACCTAAACCTAACAGCAAGAACTACTCAGACATATTCACAAAGCACATAGTTATGATGGTCTGAATAATACCCAATAGATAAATAAAAACAGAATAGAGTAAGAAACAAAGGGAGTTCAAGATCTTCCCTCTCTCAAGGTGTACAGATCTCTCTCTCCAATCCTAAGCTCTCTCTCTCCAGAATAGTATGAAGCATAGCCGTCAACAATGGCTTAGAAACAGTAAAATAGGGTTTCTGGTCGTCAAAGGGTATTCTGGTAATTTGGGTTTGATTATGGGCTTCAGCGATCATAAAATATGCTCAGCCCATATTCTGGCATCACTGTCGATCGACACCAATGCTGCAACATCGATCGACAGTCCTTCATCTCCTCGACAGCTTCCTCTCGCGAGGCAGAATGACCACTCTTCGGTAAAACGGGCATAACTGCTGCTACAGGATGCGGATTGACCTCAAACCGGTGGCATTGGAAAGCTAACTCAACCCTCTATCTTGTGTCAAAAGATGGGCTCAATCTAACTGTGGGAAGGTCTCCATCCATAGCTAGACATCTGATGCGTCTGTGCAGTATTACATATATCAACCTATTGAGAAACCTAAACCTAACAGCAAGAACTACTCAGACATATTCACAAAGCACATAGTTATGATGGTCTGAATAATACCCAATAGATAAATAAAAACAGAATAGAGTAAGAAACAAAGGGAGTTCAAGATCTTCCCTCTCTCAAGGTGTACAGATCTCTCTCTCCAATCCTAAGCTCTCTCTCTCCAGAATAGTATGAAGCATAGCCGTCAACAATGGCTTAGAAACAGTAAAATAGGGTTTCTGGTCGTCAAAGGGTATTCTGGTAATTTGGGTTTGATTATGGGCTTCAGCGATCATAAAATATGCTCAGCCCATATTCTGGCATCACTGTCGATCGACACCAATGCTGCAACATCGATCGACAGTCCTTCATCTCCTCGACAGCTTCCTCTCGCGAGGCAGAATGACCACTCTTCGGTAAAACGGGCATAACTGCTGCTACAGGATGCGGATTGACCTCAAACCGGTGGCATTGGAAAGCTAACTCAACCCTCTATCTTGTGTCAAAAGATGGGCTCAATCTAACTGTGGCAAGGTCTCCATCCATAGCTAGACATCTGATGCGTCTGTGCAGTATTACATATATCAACCTATTGAGAAACCTAAACCTAACAGCAAGAACTACTCAGACATATTCACAAAGCACATAGTTATGATGGTCTGAATAATACCCAATAGATAAATAAAAACAGAATAGAGTAAGAAACAAAGGGAATTCAAGATCTTCCCTCTCTCAAGGTGTACAGATCTCTCTCTCCAATCCTAAGCTCTCTCTCTCCAGAATAGTATGAAGCATAGCCGTCAACAATGGCTTAGAAACAGTAAAATAGGGTTTCTGGTCGTCAAAGGGTATTCTGGTAATTTGGGTTTGATTATGGGCTTCAGCGATCATAAAATATGCTCAGCCCATATTCTGGCATCACTGTCGATCGACACCAATGCTGCAACATCGATCGACAGTCCTTCATCTCCTCGACAGCTTCCTCTCGCGAGGCAGAATGACCACTCTTCGGTAAAACGGGCATAACTGCTGCTACAGGATGCGGATTGACCTCAAACCGGTGGCATTGGAAAGCTAACTCAACCCTCTATCTTGTGTCAAAAGATGGGCTCAATCTAACTGTGGCAAGGTCTCCATCCATAGCTAGACATCTGATGCGTCTGTGCAGTATTACATATATCAACCTATTGAGAAACCTAAACCTAACAGCAAGAACTACTCAGACATATTCACAAAGCACATAGTTATGATGGTCTGAATAATACCCAATAGATAAATAAAAACAGAATAGAGTAAGAAACAAAGGGAATTCAAGATCTTCCCTCTCTCAAGGTGTACAGATCTCTCTCTCCAATCCTAAGCTCTCTCTCTCCAGAATAGTATGAAGCATAGCCGTCAACAATGGCTTAGAAACAGTAAAATAGGGTTTCTGGTCGTCAAAGGGTATTCTGGTAATTTGGGTTTGATTATGGGCTTCAGCGATCATAAAATATGCTCAGCCCATATTCTGGCATCACTGTCGATCGACACCAATGCTGCAACATCGATCGACAGTCCTTCATCTCCTCGACAGCTTCCTCTCGCGAGGCAGAATGACCACTCTTCGGTAAAACGGGCATAACTGCTGCTACAGGATGCGGATTGACCTCAAACCGGTGGCATTGGAAAGCTAACTCAACCCTCTATCTTGTGTCAAAAGATGGGCTCAATCTAACTGTGGCAAGGTCTCCATCCATAGCTAGACATCTGATGCGTCTGTGCAGTATTACATATATCAACCTATTGAGAAACCTAAACCTAACAGCAAGAACTACTCAGACATATTCACAAAGCACATAGTTATGATGGTCTGAATAATACCCAATAGATAAATAAAAACAGAATAGAGTAAGAAACAAAGGGAATTCAAGATCTTCCCTCTCTCAAGGTGTACAGATCTCTCTCTCCAATCCTAAGCTCTCTCTCTCCAGAATAGTATGAAGCATAGCCGTCAACAATGGCTTAGAAACAGTAAAATAGGGTTTCTGGTCGTCAAAGGGTATTCTGGTAATTTGGGTTTGATTATGGGCTTCAGCGATCATAAAATATGCTCAGCCCATATTCTGGCATCACTGTCGATCGACACCAATGCTGCAACATCGATCGACAGTCCTTCATCTCCTCGACAGCTTCCTCTCGCGAGGCAGAATGACCACTCTTCGGTAAAACGGGCATAACTGCTGCTACAGGATGCGGATTGACCTCAAACCGGTGGCATTGGAAAGCTAACTCAACCCTCTATCTTGTGTCAAAAGATGGGCTCAATCTAACTGTGGCAAGGTCTCCATCCATAGCTAGACATCTGATGCGTCTGTGCAGTATTACATATATCAACCTATTGAGAAACCTAAACCTAACAGCAAGAACTACTCAGACATATTCACAAAGCACATAGTTATGATGGTCTGAATAATACCCAATAGATAAATAAAAACAGAATAGAGTAAGAAACAAAGGGAATTCAAGATCTTCCCTCTCTCAAGGTGTACAGATCTCTCTCTCCAATCCTAAGCTCTCTCTCTCCAGAATAGTATGAAGCATAGCCGTCAACAATGGCTTAGAAACAGTAAAATAGGGTTTCTGGTCGTCAAAGGGTATTCTGGTAATTTGGGTTTGATTATGGGCTTCAGCGATCATAAAATATGCTCAGCCCATATTCTGGCATCACTGTCGATCGACACCAATGCTGCAACATCGATCGACAGTCCTTCATCTCCTCGACAGCTTCCTCTCGCGAGGCAGAATGACCACTCTTCGGTAAAACGGGCATAACTGCTGCTACAGGATGCGGATTGACCTCAAACCGGTGGCATTGGAAAGCTAACTCAACCCTCTATCTTGTGTCAAAAGATGGGCTCAATCTAACAGATGGAAGGTCTCCATCCATAGCTAGACATCTGATGCGTCTGTGCAGTATTACATATATCAACCTATTGAGAAACCTAAACCTAACAGCAAGAACTACTCAGACATATTCACAAAGCACATAGTTATGATGGTCTGAATAATACCCAATAGATAAATAAAAACAGAATAGAGTAAGAAACAAAGGGAGTTCAAGATCTTCCCTCTCTCAAGGTGTACAGATCTCTCTCTCCAATCCTAAGCTCTCTCTCTCCAGAATAGTATGAAGCATAGCCGTCAACAATGGCTTAGAAACAGTAAAATAGGGTTTCTGGTCGTCAAAGGGTATTCTGGTAATTTGGGTTTGATTATGGGCTTCAGCGATCATAAAATATGCTCAGCCCATATTCTGGCATCACTGTCGATCGACACCAATGCTGCAACATCGATCGACAGTCCTTCATCTCCTCGACAGCTTCCTCTCGCGAGGCAGAATGACCACTCTTCGGTAAAACGGGCATAACTGCTGCTACAGGATGCGGATTGACCTCAAACCGGTGGCATTGGAAAGCTAACTCAACCCTCTATCTTGTGTCAAAAGATGGGCTCAATCTAACTGTGGCAAGGTCTCCATCCATAGCTAGACATCTGATGCGTCTGTGCAGTATTACATATATCAACCTATTGAGAAACCTAAACCTAACAGCAAGAACTACTCAGACATATTCACAAAGCACATAGTTATGATGGTCTGAATAATACCCAATAGATAAATAAAAACAGAATAGAGTAAGAAACAAAGGGAGTTCAAGATCTTCCCTCTCTCAAGGTGTACAGATCTCTCTCTCCAATCCTAAGCTCTCTCTCTCCAGAATAGTATGAAGCATAGCCGTCAACAATGGCTTAGAAACAGTAAAATAGGGTTTCTGGTCGTCAAAGGGTATTCTGGTAATTTGGGTTTGATTATGGGCTTCAGCGATCATAAAATATGCTCAGCCCATATTCTGGCATCACTGTCGATCGACACCAATGCTGCAACATCGATCGACAGTCCTTCATCTCCTCGACAGCTTCCTCTCGCGAGGCAGAATGACCACTCTTCGGTAAAACGGGCATAACTGCTGCTACAGGATGCGGATTGACCTCAAACCGGTGGCATTGGAAAGCTAACTCAACCCTCTATCTTGTGTCAAAAGATGGGCTCAATCTAACTGTGGCAAGGTCTCCATCCATAGCTAGACATCTGATGCGTCTGTGCAGTATTACATATATCAACCTATTGAGAAACCTAAACCTAACAGCAAGAACTACTCAGACATATTCACAAAGCACATAGTTATGATGGTCTGAATAATACCCAATAGATAAATAAAAACAGAATAGAGTAAGAAACAAAGGGAATTCAAGATCTTCCCTCTCTCAAGGTGTACAGATCTCTCTCTCCAATCCTAAGCTCTCTCTCTCCAGAATAGTATGAAGCATAGCCGTCAACAATGGCTTAGAAACAGTAAAATAGGGTTTCTGGTCGTCAAAGGGTATTCTGGTAATTTGGGTTTGATTATGGGCTTCAGCGATCATAAAATATGCTCAGCCCATATTCTGGCATCACTGTCGATCGACACCAATGCTGCAACATCGATCGACAGTCCTTCATCTCCTCGACAGCTTCCTCTCGCGAGGCAGAATGACCACTCTTCGGTAAAACGGGCATAACTGCTGCTACAGGATGCGGATTGACCTCAAACCGGTGGCATTGGAAAGCTAACTCAACCTCTATCTTGTGTCAAAAGATGGGCTCAATCTAACTGTGGGAAGGTCTCCATCCATAGCTAGACATCTGATGCGTCTGTGCAGTATTACATATATCAACCTATTGAGAAACCTAAACCTAACAGCAAGAACTACTCAGACATATTCACAAAGCACATAGTTATGATGGTCTGAATAATACCCAATAGATAAATAAAAACAGAATAGAGTAAGAAACAAAGGGAGTTCAAGATCTTCCCTCTCTCAAGGTGTACAGATCTCTCTCTCCAATCCTAAGCTCTCTCTCTCCAGAATAGTATGAAGCATAGCCGTCAACAATGGCTTAGAAACAGTAAAATAGGGTTTCTGGTCGTCAAAGGGTATTCTGGTAATTTGGGTTTGATTATGGGCTTCAGCGATCATAAAATATGCTCAGCCCATATTCTGGCATCACTGTCGATCGACACCAATGCTGCAACATCGATCGACAGTCCTTCATCTCCTCGACAGCTTCCTCTCGCGAGGCAGAATGACCACTCTTCGGTAAAACGGGCATAACTGCTGCTACAGGATGCGGATTGACCTCAAACCGGTGGCATTGGAAAGCTAACTCAACCCTCTATCTTGTGTCAAAAGATGGGCTCAATCTAACTGTGGGAAGGTCTCCATCCATAGCTAGACATCTGATGCGTCTGTGCAGTATTACATATATCAACCTATTGAGAAACCTAAACCTAACAGCAAGAACTACTCAGACATATTCACAAAGCACATAGTTATGATGGTCTGAATAATACCCAATAGATAAATAAAAACAGAATAGAGTAAGAAACAAAGGGAGTTCAAGATCTTCCCTCTCTCAAGGTGTACAGATCTCTCTCTCCAATCCTAAGCTCTCTCTCTCCAGAATAGTATGAAGCATAGCCGTCAACAATGGCTTAGAAACAGTAAAATAGGGTTTCTGGTCGTCAAAGGGTATTCTGGTAATTTGGGTTTGATTATGGGCTTCAGCGATCATAAAATATGCTCAGCCCATATTCTGGCATCACTGTCGATCGACACCAATGCTGCAACATCGATCGACAGTCCTTCATCTCCTCGACAGCTTCCTCTCGCGAGGCAGAATGACCACTCTTCGGTAAAACGGGCATAACTGCTGCTACAGGATGCGGATTGACCTCAAACCGGTGGCATTGGAAAGCTAACTCAACCCTCTATCTTGTGTCAAAAGATGGGCTCAATCTAACTGTGGCAAGGTCTCCATCCATAGCTAGACATCTGATGCGTCTGTGCAGTATTACATATATCAACCTATTGAGAAACCTAAACCTAACAGCAAGAACTACTCAGACATATTCACAAAGCACATAGTTATGATGGTCTGAATAATACCCAATAGATAAATAAAAACAGAATAGAGTAAGAAACAAAGGGAATTCAAGATCTTCCCTCTCTCAAGGTGTACAGATCTCTCTCTCCAATCCTAAGCTCTCTCTCTCCAGAATAGTATGAAGCATAGCCGTCAACAATGGCTTAGAAACAGTAAAATAGGGTTTCTGGTCGTCAAAGGGTATTCTGGTAATTTGGGTTTGATTATGGGCTTCAGCGATCATAAAATATGCTCAGCCCATATTCTGGCATCACTGTCGATCGACACCAATGCTGCAACATCGATCGACAGTCCTTCATCTCCTCGACAGCTTCCTCTCGCGAGGCAGAATGACCACTCTTCGGTAAAACGGGCATAACTGCTGCTACAGGATGCGGATTGACCTCAAACCGGTGGCATTGGAAAGCTAACTCAACCCTCTATCTTGTGTCAAAAGATGGGCTCAATCTAACTGTGGCAAGGTCTCCATCCATAGCTAGACATCTGATGCGTCTGTGCAGTATTACATATATCAACCTATTGAGAAACCTAAACCTAACAGCAAGAACTACTCAGACATATTCACAAAGCACATAGTTATGATGGTCTGAATAATACCCAATAGATAAATAAAAACAGAATAGAGTAAGAAACAAAGGGAATTCAAGATCTTCCCTCTCTCAAGGTGTACAGATCTCTCTCTCCAATCCTAAGCTCTCTCTCTCCAGAATAGTATGAAGCATAGCCGTCAACAATGGCTTAGAAACAGTAAAATAGGGTTTCTGGTCGTCAAAGGGTATTCTGGTAATTTGGGTTTGATTATGGGCTTCAGCGATCATAAAATATGCTCAGCCCATATTCTGGCATCACTGTCGATCGACACCAATGCTGCAACATCGATCGACAGTCCTTCATCTCCTCGACAGCTTCCTCTCGCGAGGCAGAATGACCACTCTTCGGTAAAACGGGCATAACTGCTGCTACAGGATGCGGATTGACCTCAAACCGGTGGCATTGGAAAGCTAACTCAACCCTCTATCTTGTGTCAAAAGATGGGCTCAATCTAACTGTGGCAAGGTCTCCATCCATAGCTAGACATCTGATGCGTCTGTGCAGTATTACATATATCAACCTATTGAGAAACCTAAACCTAACAGCAAGAACTACTCAGACATATTCACAAAGCACATAGTTATGATGGTCTGAATAATACCCAATAGATAAATAAAAACAGAATAGAGTAAGAAACAAAGGGAATTCAAGATCTTCCCTCTCTCAAGGTGTACAGATCTCTCTCTCCAATCCTAAGCTCTCTCTCTCCAGAATAGTATGAAGCATAGCCGTCAACAATGGCTTAGAAACAGTAAAATAGGGTTTCTGGTCGTCAAAGGGTATTCTGGTAATTTGGGTTTGATTATGGGCTTCAGCGATCATAAAATATGCTCAGCCCATATTCTGGCATCACTGTCGATCGACACCAATGCTGCAACATCGATCGACAGTCCTTCATCTCCTCGACAGCTTCCTCTCGCGAGGCAGAATGACCACTCTTCGGTAAAACGGGCATAACTGCTGCTACAGGATGCGGATTGACCTCAAACCGGTGGCATTGGAAAGCTAACTCAACCCTCTATCTTGTGTCAAAAGATGGGCTCAATCTAACTGTGGCAAGGTCTCCATCCATAGCTAGACATCTGATGCGTCTGTGCAGTATTACATATATCAACCTATTGAGAAACCTAAACCTAACAGCAAGAACTACTCAGACATATTCACAAAGCACATAGTTATGATGGTCTGAATAATACCCAATAGATAAATAAAAACAGAATAGAGTAAGAAACAAAGGGAATTCAAGATCTTCCCTCTCTCAAGGTGTACAGATCTCTCTCTCCAATCCTAAGCTCTCTCTCTCCAGAATAGTATGAAGCATAGCCGTCAACAATGGCTTAG
Organism: Brassica napus; assembly: GCF_020379485.1. Taxonomy (NCBI): domain Eukaryota; kingdom Viridiplantae; phylum Streptophyta; class Magnoliopsida; order Brassicales; family Brassicaceae; genus Brassica; species Brassica napus. The sequence continues at coordinate 13,106 of NW_026014461.1, read as the reverse complement.
AAACAGTAAAATAGGGTTTCTGGTCGTCAAAGGGTATTCTGGTAATTTGGGTTTGATTATGGGCTTCAGCGATCATAAAATATGCTCAGCCCATATTCTGGCATCACTGTCGATCGACACCAATGCTGCAACATCGATCGACAGTCCTTCATCTCCTCGACAGCTTCCTCTCGCGAGGCAGAATGACCACTCTTCGGTAAAACGGGCATAACTGCTGCTACAGGATGCGGATTGACCTCAAACCGGTGGCATTGGAAAGCTAACTCAACCCTCTATCTTGTGTCAAAAGATGGGCTCAATCTAACTGTGGCAAGGTCTCCATCCATAGCTAGACATCTGATGCGTCTGTGCAGTATTACATATATCAACCTATTGAGAAACCTAAACCTAACAGCAAGAACTACTCAGACATATTCACAAAGCACATAGTTATGATGGTCTGAATAATACCCAATAGATAAATAAAAACAGAATAGAGTAAGAAACAAAGGGAATTCAAGATCTTCCCTCTCTCAAGGTGTACAGATCTCTCTCTCCAATCCTAAGCTCTCTCTCTCCAGAATAGTATGAAGCATAGCCGTCAACAATGGCTTAGAAACAGTAAAATAGGGTTTCTGGTCGTCAAAGGGTATTCTGGTAATTTGGGTTTGATTATGGGCTTCAGCGATCATAAAATATGCTCAGCCCATATTCTGGCATCACTGTCGATCGACACCAATGCTGCAACATCGATCGACAGTCCTTCATCTCCTCGACAGCTTCCTCTCGCGAGGCAGAATGACCACTCTTCGGTAAAACGGGCATAACTGCTGCTACAGGATGCGGATTGACCTCAAACCGGTGGCATTGGAAAGCTAACTCAACCCTCTATCTTGTGTCAAAAGATGGGCTCAATCTAACTGTGGCAAGGTCTCCATCCATAGCTAGACATCTGATGCGTCTGTGCAGTATTACATATATCAACCTATTGAGAAACCTAAACCTAACAGCAAGAACTACTCAGACATATTCACAAAGCACATAGTTATGATGGTCTGAATAATACCCAATAGATAAATAAAAACAGAATAGAGTAAGAAACAAAGGGAGTTCAAGATCTTCCCTCTCTCAAGGTGTACAGATCTCTCTCTCCAATCCTAAGCTCTCTCTCTCCAGAATAGTATGAAGCATAGCCGTCAACAATGGCTTAGAAACAGTAAAATAGGGTTTCTGGTCGTCAAAGGGTATTCTGGTAATTTGGGTTTGATTATGGGCTTCAGCGATCATAAAATATGCTCAGCCCATATTCTGGCATCACTGTCGATCGACACCAATGCTGCAACATCGATCGACAGTCCTTCATCTCCTCGACAGCTTCCTCTCGCGAGGCAGAATGACCACTCTTCGGTAAAACGGGCATAACTGCTGCTACAGGATGCGGATTGACCTCAAACCGGTGGCATTGGAAAGCTAACTCAACCTCTATCTTGTGTCAAAAGATGGGCTCAATCTAACTGTGGCAAGGTCTCCATCCATAGCTAGACATCTGATGCGTCTGTGCAGTATTACATATATCAACCTATTGAGAAACCTAAACCTAACAGCAAGAACTACTCAGACATATTCACAAAGCACATAGTTATGATGGTCTGAATAATACCCAATAGATAAATAAAAACAGAATAGAGTAAGAAACAAAGGGAATTCAAGATCTTCCCTCTCTCAAGGTGTACAGATCTCTCTCTCCAATCCTAAGCTCTCTCTCTCCAGAATAGTATGAAGCATAGCCGTCAACAATGGCTTAGAAACAGTAAAATAGGGTTTCTGGTCGTCAAAGGGTATTCTGGTAATTTGGGTTTGATTATGGGCTTCAGCGATCATAAAATATGCTCAGCCCATATTCTGGCATCACTGTCGATCGACACCAATGCTGCAACATCGATCGACAGTCCTTCATCTCCTCGACAGCTTCCTCTCGCGAGGCAGAATGACCACTCTTCGGTAAAACGGGCATAACTGCTGCTACAGGATGCGGATTGACCTCAAACCGGTGGCATTGGAAAGCTAACTCAACCCTCTATCTTGTGTCAAAAGATGGGCTCAATCTAACTGTGGCAAGGTCTCCATCCATAGCTAGACATCTGATGCGTCTGTGCAGTATTACATATATCAACCTATTGAGAAACCTAAACCTAACAGCAAGAACTACTCAGACATATTCACAAAGCACATAGTTATGATGGTCTGAATAATACCCAATAGATAAATAAAAACAGAATAGAGTAAGAAACAAAGGGAATTCAAGATCTTCCCTCTCTCAAGGTGTACAGATCTCTCTCTCCAATCCTAAGCTCTCTCTCTCCAGAATAGTATGAAGCATAGCCGTCAACAATGGCTTAGAAACAGTAAAATAGGGTTTCTGGTCGTCAAAGGGTATTCTGGTAATTTGGGTTTGATTATGGGCTTCAGCGATCATAAAATATGCTCAGCCCATATTCTGGCATCACTGTCGATCGACACCAATGCTGCAACATCGATCGACAGTCCTTCATCTCCTCGACAGCTTCCTCTCGCGAGGCAGAATGACCACTCTTCGGTAAAACGGGCATAACTGCTGCTACAGGATGCGGATTGACCTCAAACCGGTGGCATTGGAAAGCTAACTCAACCCTCTATCTTGTGTCAAAAGATGGGCTCAATCTAACTGTGGCAAGGTCTCCATCCATAGCTAGACATCTGATGCGTCTGTGCAGTATTACATATATCAACCTATTGAGAAACCTAAACCTAACAGCAAGAACTACTCAGACATATTCACAAAGCACATAGTTATGATGGTCTGAATAATACCCAATAGATAAATAAAAACAGAATAGAGTAAGAAACAAAGGGAGTTCAAGATCTTCCCTCTCTCAAGGTGTACAGATCTCTCTCTCCAATCCTAAGCTCTCTCTCTCCAGAATAGTATGAAGCATAGCCGTCAACAATGGCTTAGAAACAGTAAAATAGGGTTTCTGGTCGTCAAAGGGTATTCTGGTAATTTGGGTTTGATTATGGGCTTCAGCGATCATAAAATATGCTCAGCCCATATTCTGGCATCACTGTCGATCGACACCAATGCTGCAACATCGATCGACAGTCCTTCATCTCCTCGACAGCTTCCTCTCGCGAGGCAGAATGACCACTCTTCGGTAAAACGGGCATAACTGCTGCTACAGGATGCGGATTGACCTCAAACCGGTGGCATTGGAAAGCTAACTCAACCCTCTATCTTGTGTCAAAAGATGGGCTCAATCTAACTGTGGCAAGGTCTCCATCCATAGCTAGACATCTGATGCGTCTGTGCAGTATTACATATATCAACCTATTGAGAAACCTAAACCTAACAGCAAGAACTACTCAGACATATTCACAAAGCACATAGTTATGATGGTCTGAATAATACCCAATAGATAAATAAAAACAGAATAGAGTAAGAAACAAAGGGAATTCAAGATCTTCCCTCTCTCAAGGTGTACAGATCTCTCTCTCCAATCCTAAGCTCTCTCTCTCCAGAATAGTATGAAGCATAGCCGTCAACAATGGCTTAGAAACAGTAAAATAGGGTTTCTGGTCGTCAAAGGGTATTCTGGTAATTTGGGTTTGATTATGGGCTTCAGCGATCATAAAATATGCTCAGCCCATATTCTGGCATCACTGTCGATCGACACCAATGCTGCAACATCGATCGACAGTCCTTCATCTCCTCGACAGCTTCCTCTCGCGAGGCAGAATGACCACTCTTCGGTAAAACGGGCATAACTGCTGCTACAGGATGCGGATTGACCTCAAACCGGTGGCATTGGAAAGCTAACTCAACCCTCTATCTTGTGTCAAAAGATGGGCTCAATATAACTGTGGAAAGTCTCCATCCATAGCTAGACATCTGATGCGTCTGTGCAGTATTACATATATCAACCTATTGAGAAACCTAAACCTAACAGCAAGAACTACTCAGACATATTCACAAAGCACATAGTTATGATGGTCTGAATAATACCCAATAGATAAATAAAAACAGAATAGAGTAAGAAACAAAGGGAGTTCAAGATCTTCCCTCTCTCAAGGTGTACAGATCTCTCTCTCCAATCCTAAGCTCTCTCTCTCCAGAATAGTATGAAGCATAGCCGTCAACAATGGCTTAGAAACAGTAAAATAGGGTTTCTGGTCGTCAAAGGGTATTCTGGTAATTTGGGTTTGATTATGGGCTTCAGCGATCATAAAATATGCTCAGCCCATATTCTGGCATCACTGTCGATCGACACCAATGCTGCAACATCGATCGACAGTCCTTCATCTCCTCGACAGCTTCCTCTCGCGAGGCAGAATGACCACTCTTCGGTAAAACGGGCATAACTGCTGCTACAGGATGCGGATTGACCTCAAACCGGTGGCATTGGAAAGCTAACTCAACCTCTATCTTGTGTCAAAAGATGGGCTCAATCTAACTGTGGGAAGGTCTCCATCCATAGCTAGACATCTGATGCGTCTGTGCAGTATTACATATATCAACCTATTGAGAAACCTAAACCTAACAGCAAGAACTACTCAGACATATTCACAAAGCACATAGTTATGATGGTCTGAATAATACCCAATAGATAAATAAAAACAGAATAGAGTAAGAAACAAAGGGAATTCAAGATCTTCCCTCTCTCAAGGTGTACAGATCTCTCTCTCCAATCCTAAGCTCTCTCTCTCCAGAATAGTATGAAGCATAGCCGTCAACAATGGCTTAGAAACAGTAAAATAGGGTTTCTGGTCGTCAAAGGGTATTCTGGTAATTTGGGTTTGATTATGGGCTTCAGCGATCATAAAATATGCTCAGCCCATATTCTGGCATCACTGTCGATCGACACCAATGCTGCAACATCGATCGACAGTCCTTCATCTCCTCGACAGCTTCCTCTCGCGAGGCAGAATGACCACTCTTCGGTAAAACGGGCATAACTGCTGCTACAGGATGCGGATTGACCTCAAACCGGTGGCATTGGAAAGCTAACTCAACCCTCTATCTTGTGTCAAAAGATGGGCTCAATCTAACTGTGGGAAGGTCTCCATCCATAGCTAGACATCTGATGCGTCTGTGCAGTATTACATATATCAACCTATTGAGAAACCTAAACCTAACAGCAAGAACTACTCAGACATATTCACAAAGCACATAGTTATGATGGTCTGAATAATACCCAATAGATAAATAAAAACAGAATAGAGTAAGAAACAAAGGGAATTCAAGATCTTCCCTCTCTCAAGGTGTACAGATCTCTCTCTCCAATCCTAAGCTCTCTCTCTCCAGAATAGTATGAAGCATAGCCGTCAACAATGGCTTAGAAACAGTAAAATAGGGTTTCTGGTCGTCAAAGGGTATTCTGGTAATTTGGGTTTGATTATGGGCTTCAGCGATCATAAAATATGCTCAGCCCATATTCTGGCATCACTGTCGATCGACACCAATGCTGCAACATCGATCGACAGTCCTTCATCTCCTCGACAGCTTCCTCTCGCGAGGCAGAATGACCACTCTTCGGTAAAACGGGCATAACTGCTGCTACAGGATGCGGATTGACCTCAAACCGGTGGCATTGGAAAGCTAACTCAACCCTCTATCTTGTGTCAAAAGATGGGCTCAATCTAACTGTGGCAAGGTCTCCATCCATAGCTAGACATCTGATGCGTCTGTGCAGTATTACATATATCAACCTATTGAGAAACCTAAACCTAACAGCAAGAACTACTCAGACATATTCACAAAGCACATAGTTATGATGGTCTGAATAATACCCAATAGATAAATAAAAACAGAATAGAGTAAGAAACAAAGGGAGTTCAAGATCTTCCCTCTCTCAAGGTGTACAGATCTCTCTCTCCAATCCTAAGCTCTCTCTCTCCAGAATAGTATGAAGCATAGCCGTCAACAATGGCTTAGAAACAGTAAAATAGGGTTTCTGGTCGTCAAAGGGTATTCTGGTAATTTGGGTTTGATTATGGGCTTCAGCGATCATAAAATATGCTCAGCCCATATTCTGGCATCACTGTCGATCGACACCAATGCTGCAACATCGATCGACAGTCCTTCATCTCCTCGACAGCTTCCTCTCGCGAGGCAGAATGACCACTCTTCGGTAAAACGGGCATAACTGCTGCTACAGGATGCGGATTGACCTCAAACCGGTGGCATTGGAAAGCTAACTCAACGCTCTATCTTGTGTCAAAAGATGGGCTCAATCTAACTGTGGCAAGGTCTCCATCCATAGCTAGACATCTGATGCGTCTGTGCAGTATTACATATATCAACCTATTGAGAAACCTAAACCTAACAGCAAGAACTACTCAGACATATTCACAAAGCACATAGTTATGATGGTCTGAATAATACCCAATAGATAAATAAAAACAGAATAGAGTAAGAAACAAAGGGAATTCAAGATCTTCCCTCTCTCAAGGTGTACAGATCTCTCTCTCCAATCCTAAGCTCTCTCTCTCCAGAATAGTATGAAGCATAGCCGTCAACAATGGCTTAGAAACAGTAAAATAGGGTTTCTGGTCGTCAAAGGGTATTCTGGTAATTTGGGTTTGATTATGGGCTTCAGCGATCATAAAATATGCTCAGCCCATATTCTGGCATCACTGTCGATCGACACCAATGCTGCAACATCGATCGACAGTCCTTCATCTCCTCGACAGCTTCCTCTCGCGAGGCAGAATGACCACTCTTCGGTAAAACGGGCATAACTGCTGCTACAGGATGCGGATTGACCTCAAACCGGTGGCATTGGAAAGCTAACTCAACCCTCTATCTTGTGTCAAAAGATGGGCTCAATCTAACTGTGGCAAGGTCTCCATCCATAGCTAGACATCTGATGCGTCTGTGCAGTATTACATATATCAACCTATTGAGAAACCTAAACCTAACAGCAAGAACTACTCAGACATATTCACAAAGCACATAGTTATGATGGTCTGAATAATACCCAATAGATAAATAAAAACAGAATAGAGTAAGAAACAAAGGGAATTCAAGATCTTCCCTCTCTCAAGGTGTACAGATCTCTCTCTCCAATCCTAAGCTCTCTCTCTCCAGAATAGTATGAAGCATAGCCGTCAACAATGGCTTAGAAACAGTAAAATAGGGTTTCTGGTCGTCAAAGGGTATTCTGGTAATTTGGGTTTGATTATGGGCTTCAGCGATCATAAAATATGCTCAGCCCATATTCTGGCATCACTGTCGATCGACACCAATGCTGCAACATCGATCGACAGTCCTTCATCTCCTCGACAGCTTCCTCTCGCGAGGCAGAATGACCACTCTTCGGTAAAACGGCATAACTGCTGCTACAGGATGCGGATTGACCTCAAACCGGTGGCATTGGAAAGCTAACTCAACCCTCTATCTTGTGTCAAAAGATGGGCTCAATCTAACTGTGGCAAGGTCTCCATCCATAGCTAGACATCTGATGCGTCTGTGCAGTATTACATATATCAACCTATTGAGAAACCTAAACCTAACAGCAAGAACTACTCAGACATATTCACAAAGCACATAGTTATGATGGTCTGAATAATACCCAATAGATAAATAAAAACAGAATAGAGTAAGAAACAAAGGGAATTCAAGATCTTCCCTCTCTCAAGGTGTACAGATCTCTCTCTCCAATCCTAAGCTCTCTCTCTCCAGAATAGTATGAAGCATAGCCGTCAACAATGGCTTAGAAACAGTAAAATAGGGTTTCTGGTCGTCAAAGGGTATTCTGGTAATTTGGGTTTGATTATGGGCTTCAGCGATCATAAAATATGCTCAGCCCATATTCTGGCATCACTGTCGATCGACACCAATGCTGCAACATCGATCGACAGTCCTTCATCTCCTCGACAGCTTCCTCTCGCGAGGCAGAATGACCACTCTTCGGTAAAACGGGCATAACTGCTGCTACAGGATGCGGATTGACCTCAAACCGGTGGCATTGGAAAGCTAACTCAACCCTCTATCTTGTGTCAAAAGATGGGCTCAATCTAACTGTGGGAAGGTCTCCATCCATAGCTAGACATCTGATGCGTCTGTGCAGTATTACATATATCAACCTATTGAGAAACCTAAACCTAACAGCAAGAACTACTCAGACATATTCACAAAGCACATAGTTATGATGGTCTGAATAATACCCAATAGATAAATAAAAACAGAATAGAGTAAGAAACAAAGGGATTCAAGATCTTCCCTCTCTCAAGGTGTACAGATCTCTCTCTCCAATCCTAAGCTCTCTCTCTCCAGAATAGTATGAAGCATAGCCGTCAACAATGGCTTAGAAACAGTAAAATAGGGTTTCTGGTCGTCAAAGGGTATTCTGGTAATTTGGGTTTGATTATGGGCTTCAGCGATCATAAAATATGCTCAGCCCATATTCTGGCATCACTGTCGATCGACACCAATGCTGCAACATCGATCGACAGTCCTTCATCTCCTCGACAGCTTCCTCTCGCGAGGCAGAATGACCACTCTTCGGTAAAACGGGCATAACTGCTGCTACAGGATGCGGATTGACCTCAAACCGGTGGCATTGGAAAGCTAACTCAACCCTCTATCTTGTGTCAAAAGATGGGCTCAATCTAACTGTGGCAAGGTCTCCATCCATAGCTAGACATCTGATGCGTCTGTGCAGTATTACATATATCAACCTATTGAGAAACCTAAACCTAACAGAAAAAACTACTCAGACATATTCACAAAGCACATAGTTATGATGGTCTGAATAATACCCAATAGATAATTAAAAACCGAATAGAGTAAGAAACAAAGGGAATTCAAGATCTTCCCTCTCTCAAGGTGTACAGATCTCTCTCTCCAATCCTAAGCTCTCTCTCTCCAGAATAGTATGAAGCATAGCCGTCAACAATGGCTTAGAAACAGTAAAATAGGGTTTCTGGTCGTCAAAGGGTATTCTGGTAATTTGGGTTTGATTATGGGCTTCAGCGATCATAAAATATGCTCAGCCCATATTCTGGCATCACTGTCGATCGACACCAATGCTGCAACATCGATCGACAGTCCTTCATCTCCTCGACAGCTTCCTCTCGCGAGGCAGAATGACCACTCTTCGGTAAAACGGGCATAACTGCTGCTACAGGATGCGGATTGACCTCAAACCGGTGGCATTGGAAAGCTAACTCAACCCTCTATCTTGTGTCAAAAGATGGGCTCAATCTAACTGTGGCAAGGTCTCCATCCATAGCTAGACATCTGATGCGTCTGTGCAGTATTACATATATCAACCTATTGAGAAACCTAAACCTAACAGCAAGAACTACTCAGACATATTCACAAAGCACATAGTTATGATGGTCTGAATAATACCCAATAGATAAATAAAAACCGAATAGAGTAAGAAACAAAGGGAATTCAAGATCTTCCCTCTCTCAAGGTGTACAGATCTCTCTCTCCAATCCTAAGCTCTCTCTCTCCAGAATAGTATGAAGCATAGCCGTCAACAATGGCTTAGAAACAGTAAAATAGGGTTTCTGGTCGTCAAAGGGTATTCTGGTAATTTGGGTTTGATTATGGGCTTCAGCGATCATAAAATATGCTCAGCCCATATTCTGGCATCACTGTCGATCGACACCAATGCTGCAACATCGATCGACAGTCCTTCATCTCCTCGACAGCTTCCTCTCGCGAGGCAGAATGACCACTCTTCGGTAAAACGGGCATAACTGCTGCTACAGGATGCGGATTGACCTCAAACCGGTGGCATTGGAAAGCTAACTCAACGCTCTATCTTGTGTCAAAAGATGGGCTCAATCTAACTGTGGCAAGGTCTCCATCCATAGCTAGACATCTGATGCGTCTGTGCAGTATTACATATATCAACCTATTGAGAAACCTAAACCTAACAGCAAGAACTACTCAGACATATTCACAAAGCACATAGTTATGATGGTCTGAATAATACCCAATAGATAAATAAAAACGGAATAGAGTAAGAAACAAAGGGAATAACGGAATAGAGTAAGAAACAAAGGGAATTCAAGATCTTCCCTCTCTCAAGGTGTACAGATCTCTCTCTCCAATCCTAAGCTCTCTCTCTCCAGAATAGTATGAAGCATAGCCGTCAACAATGGCTTAGAAACAGTAAAATAGGGTTTCTGGTCGTCAAAGGGTATTCTGGTAATTTGGGTTTGATTATGGGCTTCAGCGATCATAAAATATGCTCAGCCCATATTCTGGCATCACTGTCGATCGACCCCAATGCTGCAACATCGATCGAGAGTCCTTCATCTCCTCGACAGCTTCCTCTCGCGAGGCAGAATGACCACTCTTCGGTAAAACGGGCATAACTGCTGCTACAGGATGCGGATTGACCTCAAAACCGGTGGCATTGGAAAGCTAACTCAACGCTCTATTTGTGTCAAAAGATGGGCTCAATCTAACTGTGGGAAGGTCTCCATCCATAGCTAGACATCTGATGCGTCTGTGCAGTATTACATATATCAACCTATTGAGAAACCTAACAGAAAGAACTACTCAGACATATTCACAAAGCACATAGTTATGATGGTCTGAATAATACCCAATAGATAAATAAAAACCGAATAGAGTAAGAAACAAAGGGAGTTCAAGATCTTCCCTCTCTCAAGGTGTACAGATCTCTCTCTCCAATCCTAAGCTCTCTCTCTCCAGAATAGTATGAAGCATAGCCGTCAACAATGGCTTAGAAACAGTAAAATAGGGTTTCTGGTCGTCAAAGGGTATTCTGGTAATTTGGGTTTGATTATGGGCTTCAGCGATCATAAAATATGCTCAGCCCATATTCTGGCATCACTGTCGATCGACACCAATGCTGCAACATCGATCGACAGTCCTTCATCTCCTCGACAGCTTCCTCTCGCTAGGCAGAATGACCACTCTTCGGTAAACGGGCATAACTGCTGCTACAGATGCGGATTGACCTCAAACCGGTGGCATTGGAAAGCTAACTCAACGCTCTCTATTTGTGTCAAAAGATGGGCTCAATCTAACTGGCAAGGTCTCCATCCATAGCTAGACATCTGATGCGTCTGTGCAGTATTACATATATCAACCTATTGAGAAACCTAAACCTAACAGCAAGAACTACTCAGACATATTCACAAAGCACATAGTTATGATGGTCTGAATAATACCCAATAGATAAATAAAAACCGAATAGAGTAAGAAACAAAGGGAGTTCAAGATCTTCCCTCTCTCAAGGTGTACAGATCTCTCTCTCCAATCCTAAGCTCTCTCTCTCCAGAATAGTATGAAGCATAGCCGTCAACAATGGCTTAGAACAGTAAAATAGGGTTTCTGGTCGTCAAAGGGTATTCTGGTAATTTGGGTTTGATTATGGGCTTCAGCGATCATAAAATATGCTCAGCCCATATTCTGGCATCACTGTCGATCGACCCCAATGCTGCAACATCGATCGAGAGTCCTTCATCTCCTCGACAGCTTCCTCTCGCGAGGCAGAATGACCACTCTTCGGTAAAACGGGCATAACTGCTGCTACAGGATGCGGATTGACCTCAAACCGGTGGCATTGGAAAGCTAACTCAACCGCTCTATTGTGTGTCAAAAGATGGGCTCAATCTAACTGTGGGAAGGTCTCCATCCATAGCTAGACATCTGATGCGTCTGTGCAGTATTACATATATCAACCTATTGAGAAACCTAACAGAAAGAACTACTCAGACATATTCACAAAGCACATAGTTATGATGGTCTGAATAATACCCAATAGATAAATAAAAACCGAATAGAGTAAGAAACAAAGGGAGTTCAAGATCTTCCCTCTCTCAAGGTGTACAGATCTCTCTCTCCAATCCTAAGCTCTCTCTCTCCAGAATAGTATGAAGCATAGCCGTCAACAATGGCTTAGAAACAGTAAAATAGGGTTTCTGGTCGTCAAAGGGTATTCTGGTAATTTGGGTTTGATTATGGGCTTCAGCGATCATAAAATATGCTCAGCCCATATTCTGGCATCACTGTCGATCGACCACCAATGCTGCAACATCGATCGATCGAGTCCTTCATCTCCTCGACAGCTTCCTCCTCTCGCTAGGCAGAATGACCACTCTTCGGTAAAACGAGCATAACTGCTGCTACAGGATGCGGATTGACCTCAAACCGTGGCATTGGAAAGCTAACTCAACCTTCTATCTTTTGTCAAAGATGGGCTCAATCTAACAGTGGCAAGGTCTCCATCCATAGCTAGACATCTGATGCGTCTGTGCAGTATTACATATATCAACCTATTGAGAAACCTAAACCTAACAGCAAAAACTACTCAGACATATCACAAAGCACATAGTTATGATGGTCTGAATAATACCCAATAGATAAATAAAAAAACCGAATAGAGTAAGAAACAAAGGGAGTTCAAGATCTTCCCTCTCTCAAGGTGTACAGATCTCTCTCTCCAATCCTAAGCTCCTCTCTCCAGAAGTATGAAGCATAGCCGTCAACAATGGCTTAGAACAGTAAAATAGGGTTTCTGGTCGTCAAAGGGTATTCTGGTAATTTGGTTTGATTATGGGCTTCAGCGATCATAATATGCTCAGCCCCCATATTCTGGCATCACTGTCGATCGACCCCAATGCTGCAAACATCGATCGACAGTCCTTCATCTCCTCGACAGCTTCCTCTCCTCTCGCGAGGCAGAATGACCACTCTTCGTAAAACGAGCATAACTATGCTGCTACAGGATGCGGATTGACCTCAAACCGTGGCATTGGAAAGCTAACTCAACGCTCTATTTTGTGTCAAAAGATGGCTCAATCTAACTGTGGGAAGGTCTCCATCCATAGCTAGACATCTGATGCGTCTGTGCAGTATTACATATATCAACCTATTGAGAAACCTAAACCTAACAGCAAAACTACTCAGACATATTCACAAAGCACATAGTTATGATGTCTGAATAATACCCAATAGATAAATAAAAACCGAATAGAGTAAGAAACAAAGGGAGTTCGATCTTCCCTCTCTCAAGTGTTAGATCTCTCTCCCAATCCTAACTCTCTCTCTCTCCTCCAATATCATAGCCTCTCAATCTCCAGAATAGTATGAGCGAGCT
>NW_026014460.1:0-28469 GCF_020379485.1 Brassica napus | reverse complement strand
TTGTTTGGAAATAGCACAGCTTCTTCGTCGTTTCCAATCAAACCAGGATGAATCACTTTGTGAGAAGCTTGATTTGGATACATTAAAGTGGTGGAGAATGGCCAGGAAGTTGAATAAATCTCATAGGAGTTGGGATGAAGAAGTTATCCCACTTTCAAATAAGGTGATTCCAGTTCCCAGTTTGGGATAGCACAGCTTCTTCGTCGTTCCAGTCAAACCAGGATGAATCACTTTGTGAGAAGCTTGATTTGGATACATAAAGTGGTGGAGAATCACCAGGAAGTTGAATAAATCTCATAGGAGTTGGGATGAAGAAGTTATCCCCTTTCAAATCAGGTGGTGATTCCAGTTTCCCAGTTTGGGAATAGCACAGCTTCTTCGTCGTTCCAATCAAACCAGGATGAATCACTTTGTGAGAAGCTTGATTTTGGATACAAAAAGTGGTGGAGAATCACCAGGAAGTTGAATAAATCTCATAGGAGTTGGCGAAAGAAGTTATCCCACTTTCAAATCAGGTGATTCCAGTTTTCCAGTTTGGGAATAGCACAGCTTCTTCGTCGTTCCAAAAAACAGGATGAATCACTTGTGAGAAGCTTGATTTGGATACATAAAGTGGTGGAGAATCACCAGGAAGTAGAATAAATCTCATGGAGTTGGGATGAAGAAGTTATCCCACTTTCAAATCAGGTGATTCCAGTTTCCCAGTTTGGGATAGCACAGCTTCTTCGTCGTTCCAATCAAACCAGGATAAATCACTTTGTGAGAAGCTTGATTTGGATACAAAAAGTGGTGGAGAATCACCAGGAAGTTGAATAAATCTCATAGGAGTTGGCGAAAAGAAGTTATCCCACTTTCAAATCAGGTGATTCCAGTTTTCCAGTTTGGGAATAGCACAGCTTCTTCGTCGTTCCAATAAAACCAGGATGAATCACTTTGTGAGAAGCTGATTTGGATACATAAGTGGTGGAGAATCACCAGGAAGTTGAATAAATCTCATAGGAGTTGGGATGAAGAATTATCCCAATTTCAAATCAGGTGATTCCAGTTTCCCAGTTTGGGAATAGCACAGCTTCTTCGTCGTTCCAATCAAACCAGGATGAATCACTTTGTGAGAAGCTTGATTTGGATACATAAAGTGGTGGAGAATCACCAGGAAGTTGAATAAATCTCATAGGAGTTGGATGAAGAAGTTATCCACTTTCAAATAAGGTGATTCCAGTTTCCCAGATTGGGAATAGCACAGCTTCTTCGTCGTTCCAATCAAACCAGGATGAATCTCTTTGTAAGAAGCTTGATTTGGATACAAAAGTGGTGGAGAATCACCAGGAAGTTGAATAAATCTCATAGGAGTTGGATGAAGAAGTTATCCCACTTTCAAATCAGGTGATTCCAGTTTCCCAGTTTGGGAATAGCACAGCTTCTTCGTCGTTCCAATCAAACCAGGATGAATCACTTTGTGAGAAGCTTGATTTGGATACATAAAGTGGTGGAGAATCACCAGGAAGTTGAATAAATCTCATAGGAGTTGGGATGAAGAAGTTATCCCACTTTCAAATCAGGTGATTCCAGTTTCCCAGTTTGGGAATAGCACAGCTTCTTCGTCGTTCCAATCAAACCAGGATGAATCACTTTGTAAGAAGCTTGATTTGGATACATAAGTGGTGGAGAATCACCAGGAAGTTGAATAAATCTCATAGGAGTTGGGATGAAGAAGTTATCCCACTTTCAAATCAGGTGATTCCAGTTTCCCAGTTTGGGAATAGCACAGCTTCTTCGTCGTTCCAATCAAACCAGGATGAATCACTTGTAAGAAGCTTGATTTGGATACATAAAGTGGTGGAGAATCACCAGGAAGTTGAATAAATCTCATAGGAGTTGGGATGAAGAAGTTATCCCACTTTCAAATCAGGTGATTCCAGTTTCCCAGTTTGGGAATAGCACAGCTTCTTCGTCGTTCCAATCAAACCAGGATGAATCACTTTGTAAGAAGCTTGATTTGGATACATAAAGTGGTGGAGAATCACCAGGAAGTTGAATAAATCTCATAGGAGTTGGGATGAAGAAGTTATCCCACTTTCAAATCAGGTGATTCCAGTTTCCCAGTTTGGGAATAGCACAGCTTCTTCGTCGTTCCAATCAAACCAGGATGAATCACTTTGTAAGAAGCTTGATTTGGATACATAAAGTGGTGGAGAATCACCAGGAAGTTGAATAAATCTCATAGGAGTTGGGATGAAGAAGTTATCCCACTTTCAAATCAGGTGATTCCAGTTTCCCAGTTTGGGAATAGCACAGCTTCTTCGTCGTTCCAATCAAACCAGGATGAATCACTTTGTGAGAAGCTTGATTTGGATACATAAAGTGGTGGAGAATCACCAGGAAGTTGAATAAATCTCATAGGAGTTGGGATGAAGAAGTTATCCCACTTTCAAATCAGGTGATTCCAGTTTCCCAGTTTGGGAATAGCACAGCTTCTTCGTCGTTCCAATCAAACCAGGATGAATCACTTTGTAAGAAGCTTGATTTGGATACATAAAGTGGTGGAGAATCACCAGGAAGTTGAATAAATCTCATAGGAGTGGGATGAAGAAGTTATCCCACTTTCAAATCAGGTGATTCCAGTTTCCCAGTTTGGGAATAGCACAGCTTCTTCGTCGTTCCAATCAAACCAGGATGAATCACTTTGTGAGAAGCTTGATTTGGATACATAAAGTGGTGGAGAATCACCAGGAAGTTGAATAAATCTCATAGGAGTTGCGAAAAGAAGTTATCCCACTTTCAAATCAGGTGATTCCAGTTTCCCAGTTTGGGAATAGCACAGCTTCTTCGTCGTTCCAATCAAACCAGGATGAATCACTTTGTGAGAAGCTTGATTTGGATACATAAAGTGGTGGAGAATCACCAGGAAGTTGAATAAATCTCATAGGAGTTGGGATGAAGAAGTTATCCCACTTTCAAATCAGGTGATTCCAGTTTCCCAGTTTGGGAATAGCACAGCTTCTTCGTCGTTCCAATCAAACCAGGATGAATCACTTTGTGAGAAGCTTGATTTGGATACATAAAGTGGTGGAGAATCACCAGGAAGTTGAATAAATCTCATAGGAGTTGGCGTGAAGAAGTTATCCCACTTTCAAATCAGGTGATTCCAGTTTCCCAGTTTGGGAATAGCACAGCTTCTTCGTCGTTCCAATCAAACCAGGATGAATCACTTTGTGAGAAGCTTGATTTGGATACATAAAGTGGTGGAGAATCACCAGGAAGTTGAATAAATCTCATAGGAGTTGGGATGAAGAAGTTATCCCACTTTCAAATCAGGTGATTCCAGTTTCCCAGTTTGGGAATAGCACAGCTTCTTCGTCGTTCCAATCAAACCAGGATGAATCACTTTGTGAGAAGCTTGATTTGGATACAAAAGTGGTGGAGAATCACCAGGAAGTTGAATAAATCTCATAGGAGTTGGGAAAAGAAGTTATCCCACTTTCAAATCAGGTGATTCCAGTTTCCCAGTTTGGGAATAGCACAGCTTCTTCGTCGTTCCAATCAAACCAGGATGAATCACTTTGTGAGAAGCTTGATTTGGATACATAAAGTGGTGGAGAATCACCAGGAAGTTGAATAAATCTCATAGGAGTTGGGATGAAGAAGTTATCCCACTTTCAAATCAGGTGATTCCAGTTTCCCAGTTTGGGAATAGCACAGCTTCTTCGTCGTTCCAATCAAACCAGGATGAATCACTTTGTGAGAAGCTTGATTTGGATACATAAAGTGGTGGAGAATCACCAGGAAGTTGAATAAATCTCATAGGAGTTGGGATGAAGAAGTTATCCCACTTTCAAATCAGGTGATTCCAGTTTCCCAGTTTGGGAATAGCACAGCTTCTTCGTCGTTCCAATCAAACCAGGATGAATCTCTTTGTAAGAAGCTTGATTTGGATACATAAAGTGGTGGAGAATCACCAGGAAGTTGAATAAATCTCATAGGAGTTGGGATGAAGAAGTTATCCCACTTTCAAATCAGGTGATTCCAGTTTCCCAGTTTGGGAATAGCACAGCTTCTTCGTCGTTCCAATCAAACCAGGATGAATCACTTTGTAAGAAGCTTGATTTGGATACATAAAGTGGTGGAGAATCACCAGGAAGTTGAATAAATCTCATAGGAGTTGGGATGAAGAAGTTATCCCACTTTCAAATCATGTGATTCCAGTTTCCCAGTTTGGGAATAGCACAGCTTCTTCGTCGTTCCAATCAAACCAGGATGAATCACTTTGTGAGAAGCTTGATTTGGATACATAAAGTGGTGGAGAATCACCAGGAAGTTGAATAAATCTCATAGGAGTTGGGATGAAGAAGTTATCCCACTTTCAAATCAGGTGATTCCAGTTTCCCAGTTTGGGAATAGCACAGCTTCATCGTCGTTCCAATCAAACCAGGATGAATCACTTTGTGAGAAGCTTGATTTGGATACATAAAGTGGTGGAGAATCACCAGGAAGTTGAATAAATCTCATAGGAGTTGGGATGAAGAAGTTATCCCACTTTCAAATCAGGTGATTCCAGTTTCCCAGTTTGGGAATAGCACAGCTTCTTCGTCGTTCCAATCAAACCAGGATGAATCACTTTGTGAGAAGCTTGATTTGGATACATAAAGTGGTGGAGAATCACCAGGAAGTTGAATAAATCTCATAGGAGTTGGCGAAAAGAAGTTATCCCACTTTCAAATCAGGTGATTCCAGTTTCCCAGTTTGGGAATAGACAGCTTCTTCGTCCTTCCAATCAAACCAGGATGAATCACTTTGTGAGAAGCTTGATTTGGATACATAAAGTGGTGGAGAATCACCAGGAAGTTGAATAAATCTCATAGGAGTTGGGATGAAGAAGTTATCCCACTTTCAAATCAGGTGATTCCAGTTTCCCAGTTTGGGAATAGCACAGCTTCATCGTCGTTCAAATCAAACCAGGATGAATCACTTTGTGAGAAGCTTGATTTGGATACATAAAGTGGTGGAGAATCACCAGGAAGTTGAATAAATCTCATAGGAGTTGGCGAAAAGAAGTTATCCCACTTTCAAATCAGGTTATTCCAGTTTTCCAGTTTGGAAATAGGACAGCTTCTTTGTCCTTCCAATCAAACCAGGATGAATCACTTTGTGAGAAGGTTGATTTGGATACATAAAGTGGTGGAGAATCACCAGGAAGTTGAATAAATCTCATAGGAGTTGGCGAAAAGAAGTTATCCCACTTTCAAATCAGGTGATTCTAGTTTCCCAGTTTGTGATATGATCATGGACCAGCTAGTTGATAAAGATGAAGATGGGGAGACTAAAGATACACCAGCTGAAGAAGAAGATGTCTTAGCCATTCCCACAGGCCCTATAACTCGTGCAATGACAAGAAGACTCAAGGAAGCTGTTGGAAACATACTGAAGATCTCTAAGGAGAAAGAAGACTGTCTTGGTAGAAGCCTTATCCACCAAGACACACTTATTACCATTCAAGTGATCTTACCATCAAGCTGATCATCATCTAGGCAAGTGACTTGGTATACTCTTTTTCCCTTGATTAGTTTTGTCCCATTGGGTTTTCTAATCAAGGTTTTTAATGAGGTATCAAGTTCACTTACCCATTCCTAGTTGATGTATCATGGGTGCATTTCGGATGCATAACTATCTTATGTTATTTTAGACTATGGTTTTCATTTCTTTGCTTTTAAACTTTGGTTTTATTTCTTTTAAACACATAAGGAGCCTGTTCCTTTAATGAGCTTGTGTCTGTACAAGTCTCAGCCTATATATATGAGTGTAGCCGCAAACCCTAAAGTTATCAAGTTTCCTTTTGTTTTAAACCTTTTGGTTTTCTCTTCTCTCTTGCCTTTGTCGTGAGTGAGTGTCTGGTGTATAGTATCCAGTCTGCTGGTGTGTAATATCCAGTGTCTAAGGGCGTTAGTTTGGTGTGTCATATCCAATCTATTGCCTAGGAGTATCAAGAAGCCTTTCCGCAGCCTCTTGTGTCACCATTCGATCCACAACCTTGATAAACTTGAGTCTCTGATTCGTTTATGCAAGGATCTATCCATATCCATCCAGAGAAGAGTCCTAGGATCTCATTAAGTGGTATCAGAGCACTCTGGAAGGGGAGTTTCACTTTCTCTTTGTCGATTTCATCAGATCTGTTCTTCACTAAGTTGTATCATTAATAGATCTGTTCGTTTATGTTGTTTCTTCCTAGATCTGTCCTATTTCATATTCAGGAGAGCTAGATCTATTGTTTCTCGAATTAAAACTGATAGGTCTAAGAATTTTGATCAAGTTCTTAAAAGGACCATTCGTATTCTTGTTAATTACGGTATCAAGTTTGCTAGATCTGAAGTTGCTTGTGTTTTGCGCGTTCAATTAGTTCTTATTATCATCAATCTGTGGTTGTTTAATCTTTTCATCACTTGTTGAATCTGATCGGTTTGTTAGAAGAGTCGAAGCATTTAGAATCAAATCTGATCCGTGTTGCTCAAGTTTCTTATTCTCTTGTTTGAATTATTTGTTTCCTTATCTGATTCTATCTTGTTTTGTTTTCCTTTGAATCTCTTACTTGTTAAATCTTTTTGATTTTTTTTCAGGTACTATGGCGCATGAATCTGAGGAAGATGAAGGAGTTAGTCCCGAACATAAGGCCTTGCTTGAAGCCTTGACTCGCAGGATGAACACAATGATGGAAACTAGATTGGGTATCTTCCGAGAAGAGCTCGATGCGGAGTCTTCAGAACCTAGTCGTGCATCAAGAAGGAACCGACGAGGCCAAGCTCGACAGGAACATGCTGGCTCAGAGGAGACTGATAATGACTATGAAAGGGATCGGCATAGCTCAGTCTCAAGGCACAGCAGCCGCAGCAGCCGTAGACACAGACGAGAGCATCGCCCACGCAATGAACTGGCTGGTTTGAAACTGAAGATACCTCCTTTCCATGGCAAAGCTGATCTAGATGCCTATCTTGAGTGGGAGAAGAAGATTGAACTTGTCTTCAACTGTCAGCACTACACAGAGATTAAAAAGATACAAGTTGCTGCCACTGAGTTCTATGATTATGCTTTGAGCTGGTGGGATCAGTTGGTCACAAACAGAAGGCGCAATGGTGAGCTCCCAATTGAGACATGGGCAGAAATGAAAGCTGTCATGCGCAAGAGGTTTGTTCCAAGCCATTACCATCGTGATCTTCATCAGAAACTAAGAAAACTCACCCAAGGGACACGGTCTGTAGAAGAATATTTCCAAGAGATGGAGTTGCTGATGTTGAGAGCTTGCATATCTGAAGATAGAGAGGCTACTATGGCTCGATTCCTTGGAGGGCTTAACCGTGAGATTCAAGACAGTGTAGAGATGCAGCACTATGTAGAGATGGAAGAAATGCTACACAAAGCTATCCTTGTGGAGCAACAAGTAAAGACAAAGGTGCACTCTCGGGGCAACTATGGAACTAAGTATCAAGGTGCTAAGGAAGATAAGCCAAGCCACCAGAAAGAGAGCAAACCATATCAGAAGGAAGAAGACAAATCTACTAGTTCTTTCAGCAAGGATAAAGGCAAAGTAGAAGCTTCTACTACGAGATCAAGAGATGTTAAGTGCTTTAAGTGCCAAGGAAGAGGACCCTATGCTAATGAGTGCACCAACAAACGTGTGATGATCCTTCTTGAGAATGGAGACTATGAATCTGCTGATGAGGAGACAGAGGCAGAAGAAGATCACAGCTCAGAAGAAGTATATGTGGCCAACCCGGTTACTGGAAGGTTGTTAGTTGCTAGAAGAACCTTGAGCCTTCAAAGCAAGACCGAGGAGATGGAGCAAAGAGAGAATCTCTTCTATACTAGATGTCTAGTGCAAGGAAAGGTCTGTAGTCTTATTGTAGATGGAGGCAGTTTTGTCAACGTTACGAGTGAGACTATGGTTAAAAAGTTGGGTTTGAAGGTCCAAAAGCATCCTAAACTGTATAGGCTACAATGGCTCAATCAAGAGGGCGAGATGAGAGTTTCTACTCAAGTTATGGTTCCCTTAGCCATTGGTAAATATGAAGATGAGATTCTATGTGATGTGTTGCCTATGGAAGCGGGACACATTCTCCTTGGAAGACCGTGGCAATCAGATAGACGTGTGATACATGATGGGTATGCCAACAAGCACACCTTTGAGTTTAAAGGGAGAAAGACAGTCCTTGTGCCTATGACTCCTGAGGAAGTTCAGGCTGATCAACTCCAACTACAAAAGAAGAAAGAGATTGACCTTCCCACTGAATCAACAAAGCAACTAAACTTCTATGCCAAGTCTGGTGATGTTAAAAGATCTCTCTGCTCTAACCTACCTATTCTGTTGCTTATCTATAAGGAATCACTCTTGACTACTACTGATATTGCACCGAAGTATCCGAGTGAACTTGTTTCTCTTTTACAGGAATATCAAGATGTTTTTCCAGAAGATAGTCCCAATGGGCTACCACCAGTGCGAGGGATTGAGCACCAAATCGACTTTGTGCCTGGTTCTACACTTCCCAATAGGCCAGCATACAGAACCAATCCGGTTGAGACCAAAGAGCTACAAAGACAAGGGGAGGAACTGATGGAGAAAGGGCATATCCGAGAGAGCATGAGTCCTTGTGCTGTTCCAGTATTCCTTGTGCCCAAGAAATATGGAAGCTGGCGCATGTGTGTTGATTGTAGAGCAATCAACAATATAACAGTGAAGTATCGCCATCCTATTCCTAGATTAGATGATATGCTTGATGAATTACATGGTTCTTGCATCTTTTCTAAGATAGATTTAAAGAGTGGATATCATCAGATTAGGGTGAAAGAAGGAGATGAGTGGAAAACTGCCTTTAAGACTAAGCATGGGTTATATGAGTGGTTAGTTATGCCTTTTGGATTGACTAATGCTCCGAGTACTTTCATGAGACTGATGAACCATGTGCTTAGGTCTTTTATAGGGTTGTTTGTGGTAGTTTACTTTGATGATATCCTAATCTACAGTCAGAGTCTAGAGGAGCATATAGATCATCTTAAGACTGTTCTTGATGTGTTGAGGAAAGAAAAACTTTATGCTAATCTTAAGAAATGTACATTCTGCACAGATAACTTGGTCTTTTTAGGATTTATTGTGGGTGCAGATGGGGTTAAAGTTGATCCGGAGAAAGTAAGAGCTATACAAGAGTGGCCAATTCCTAAGACAGTGAGTGAAGTAAGGAGCTTCCATGGACTTGCTGGCTTCTATAGGCGCTTTGTGAAAGACTTCAGCACCATAGCATCTCCCTTGACAGAAGTAATCAAGAAAGAAGTCGGATTCAAGTGGGGAGAAGCACAAGAACTTGCTTTCCAATGCCTTAAAGAGAAGCTTACTCATGCCCCTCTTCTTATACTTCCTGACTTTCATAAAACTTTTGAAATAGAATGTGATGCCTCAGGAATTGGAATTGGTGCTGTGTTGATGCAGGAGAAGAGGCCCATTGCATACTTCAGTGAGAAGCTTGGAGGAGCTACTCTCAACTATGCAACTTATGACAAGGAGCTGTATGCCTTGGTGAGAGCCTTGCAGACTTGGCAGCACTATCTCTTGCCAAAAGAGTTTGTCATACACACAGATCATTAGTCTCTCAAATACCTCAAAGGACAGAACAAGCTCAGCAAGAGACACGCAAGGTGGGTTGAGTTCATTGAGATGTTTCCATATGTCATCAAGTATAAACAAGGTAAAGAAAACATAGTTGCTGATGCACTATCCAGAAGGTATGTTCTCTTGAACACTCTTGATGCTAAGCTGTTAGGATTTGAGCAGATTAAAAGTATGTATGAGAATGATCCTGATTTTAAAGATGCTTACAACTCTTGTGAGAAATTTGCTGAAGGACATTACTTTAGACATGATGGATTTCTCTTCTATGATAATCGATTGTGTGTGCCTAACTGTTCTTTGAGAGACTTATTTGTTAGGGAATCTCATGGAGGAAGTCTCATGGGTCACTTTGGTATTGCAAAGACTCTTAAAACTTTGCAGGATCATTTCTTTTGGCCTCGAATGAAAAGAGATGTGGAGAAACTTTGTGAGAGATGTGCAACTTGCAAGCAAGCTAAGTCTAAGGTTCAGTCTCACGGTTTGTATACTCCTCTTCCTATTCCTTATCATCCTTGGAATGACATATCTATGGATTTCATTGTTGGATTGCCTAGAACTAGGACTGGAAAGGATTCTATCTTTGTTGTTGTGGACAGGTTCTCAAAGATGGCACATTTTATAGCTTGTCACAAAACTGATGATGCATTGCATATTGCTAACTTGTTCTTTAAAGAGATTGTGCGCATACATGGCATGCCTAAGACTATTGTTTCTGATAGAGATACTGTTGGGGTCAAAATCGGTCACGACGGAATCAATGCCTCAAAGTCCGTAAAAGTCAGCATGAACGTTTTTACGAAAAAAGTAATCTTCGTAAAGATATCTTTACAAAGAGCCTTGCGGTAAAATCTTGTTCAAACCTCAATCAAATCTCAATACCGATTGTACGAAGGAAACAGACATGATCCAATTCGGCTGAGGACAAGCTCGAGTACGGCAATCGACCAGACAAGCCAAGCTTGATCGATACGCGGCGACCAAGCATGCAACAGCTCGGTCGCTACGTAGCGACCGAGCATCCGTCCCCGCTCGGTCGCTATGTAGCGACGAGCTCGAGCCAATCTTGGTCGCTACGTAGCGACCGAGCGTCCGTCCTGCTCGGTCGCTACGTAGCGACCGAGCTCAAGCCAAGCTCGGTCGCTACGTAGCGACCGAGCGTCCATCCCGCTCGGCCGCTACGTAGCGTCCGTCCCGCTTGGTCGCTACGTAGCGACCGAGCTCGAGCCAAGCTCGGTCGCTACGTAGCGACCGAGCGTGCGTGCTGTTCGGTCGTTACGTAGCGACCGAACTCTTCCGAAACGTCGACACGACACCAATTCATGCATTCTTGTCTATCCTACGATGCTATCTCCCGAAGACCGTAGCGAACTCAGTTCATGTCTTCCGACCATTCTAAGACATCAATCAAACTTTGCGGTAAAAACCGCGGAAAGTTCGTTCTTTATCGAAAGAAGTCGTAATAAACGTTTAGAGTTGGAAGACGGCCCAAAGGGACCTAAGACACGACTCGAGGCCCAACTTACGATTTCTTAACCAAAAGCCCATAAACCGTATGACGGTTTACGCTTGGCGCACAAGGAAGGATAAATGTCAAGTTTCCGCGGATAAATATAAAATTTTGAGGATAAATACGAAGATCGGAAAAAAATGGAATATCTCCATTTTATGCTATGACGGCTTAAGGGCAGAAGAGTAAAAGCGTAAACCGACCTTGGAGCTAGTATATAAGGAGTCCTAGGCGAGAGGCATGGGGAGAACTTTTTAGACTCGGAATTCTCTGCACTTAGAAACTTTAGGCTTTATTCTCGACAAGTTCGGTTTCTATGACTGGCACTCAATTACTAGACGAACTCGCCCAGGCAGTTTGATCTCTTGTCCAGCTCTATCAATTGAACTACGTTCGGCTTGATCCTCGAAAGGGGTACGTAGGCAGCCTTTAACAAGGTTCAGTCCGAAATCAATCAAAAACCTTTTATTTATCTTTTTCGTCTTTTGTTATCGAGCTGCGACTCAAATAGGTTTGAGCTTTTAGGCTGCTAGAACTAAGTAACTCGCTGACAGCCTTTGCGGCCAAAGCTTTAATGATCCCTTGTAATGATCGCAATGCTCTTACGCGGACTCGAAATAAGATCTACTGTTTTCTCTAAACTCGTTTGTTATCTTTTCATGATTTCCGCATATATTCGATCACTTGTCGTTGGCTCTCGCAGAGATCCGGGACCTCTGGGAAATTAGGGTTTTCCTAGTTTCCTAATTTAAACGGAAATCGACAGTGCGAATTTCGGTTCCCACAGTTTGGCGCTAGAAGGAGGAGGGGTTACGGATTACTCTTACTCATGGCCACAAAACGCTTGATCGGAACAATGTCTCGATATATGAAAGACAAACTCGCAGCACTGACTGCTCCTATGGTTAACGCTTACGCAAACGCCGCATTGTTCAACAAAATCGAAAACT
The DNA here is from genome assembly GCF_020379485.1 of Brassica napus. Taxonomy (NCBI): domain Eukaryota; kingdom Viridiplantae; phylum Streptophyta; class Magnoliopsida; order Brassicales; family Brassicaceae; genus Brassica; species Brassica napus. Next base: position 16,366 of record NW_026014460.1, on the reverse strand, counting down.
TAGTCGCGACCTTCCGCCACAGGAAGAGCACTAAAACATGCCCGCGATTTCTCTTTCTAAACATAAAGGAAAAAGATAAATCTTATCAAATCCCGTAAGTTTGGCTTATTACCGAACAAAATAAATCTCGATGCGTAAGGGTTTTACCAAAACACGTTTTCCGAAACATTTCGGAAGGATAAAACTTGTTCTCCCAAAAACCGCTGAAAAACCCTAGGTTAATCGCGGAAAAAGGAAACACAACAAAACGATTACACAGCTCGGTCGCTACGTAGCGACCGAGGTACACACTTCTCGGTCGCTACGTAGCGACCAAGCATGCACACGCTCGGTCGCTACGTAGCGACCGAGCACACACACGGCTCGGTCGCTACGTAGCGACCGAGCACACACACGGCTCGGTCGCTACGTAGCGACCGAGCACGCACACTGCTCGGTCGCTACGTAGCGACCGAGCACGCCCACGGCTCGGTCGCTACGTAGCGACGAGCATACACACTGCTCGATCGCTACGTAGCGGCCGAGCACGCACACGCTGCTCGGTCGCTACGTAGCGACCGAGCTCAAGCCAACTCTCCACTCGCTACATAGCGACCTGTAAGGCTCAGAAGGTCCTCCTTTGGGTTCTCTTTTGAATCCTCGTCGAAACGCTTTTCGTTTCGTCTCAATCGGAGTTTCCGTTGAGATTTTACGACGAAAACAAGTAGGACTCTTCTCGGCTTGCTTCCACTCGCTACGTAGCGACCTGTCAGACTGTCAGTCGCTACGTAGCAACCTGTAAGGCCTCAGAAGGTCCTTCTTTGGGTTCTATTTTGAATTCTCGTCGAAACGCTTTTCGTTTCGTCTCAATCGGAGTTTCCGTTGAGATTTTACGACGAAAACAAGTAGGACTCTTCTCGGCTTGCTCCACTCGCTACGTAGCGACCTGTCAGACTGTCAGTCGCTACGTAGCAACCTGTAAGGCCTCAGAAAGGTCCTCCTTTGGGTTCTCTTAGAATCCTCGTCGAAACGCTTTTCGTTTCGTCTCAATCGGAGTTTCCGTTGATATTTTACGATGAAAACAAGTAGGACTTTTCTCGGCTTGCTTGCACTCGCTACGTAGCGACCTGTCAGACTGTCAGTCGCTACGTAGCGACCTGTAAGGCCTCAGAAAGGTCCTCTTTTGGGTTCTCTTTTGAATCCTCGTCGAAAAGCTTTTCGTTTCGTCTCAATCGGAGTTTCCGTTGAGATTTTACGACGAAAACAAGTAGGACTCTTCTCGGCTTGCTTCCACTCGCTACGTAGCGACCTGTCAGACTGTCAGTCGCTACGTAGCGACATGTAAGGCCTCAGAAAGGTCCTCCTTTGGGTTCTCTTTTGAATCCTCGTCGAAACGCTTTTCGTTTCGTCTCAATCGGAGTTTCCGTTGAGATTTTACGACAAAAACAAGTAGGACTCTTCGGCTTGCTTCCACTCGCTACGTAGCGACCTGTCAGACTGTCAGTCGCTACGTAGCGACCTGTAAGTCCTCAGAAAGGTCCTCCTTTAGGTTGTCTTTTGAATCCTCGTCGAAACGCTTTTCGTTTCTTCTCAATCGGAATTTCCGTTGAGATTTTACGACGAAAACAAGTAGGACTCTTCTCGGCTTGCTTCCACTCGCTACATAGCGACCTGTCAGACTGTCAGTCGCTACGTAGCGACCTGTAAGGCCTCAAAAAGCTCCTCCTTTGTGTTCTCTTTTGAATCCCGATCAAAACGCTTTTCGTTTCGACTCAATCGGAGTTTCCATCGAGATTTTACGACAAAAACAAATAAGACTCGTCTAAACTCATTCGCTTGCTCCTACTCGCCCTTACCTCCAGCTTTGTATTCTCCTTCAAATCTCGATCGAAACGTCTCTTGTTTCTATCGGAGTTACCATTGAAACTTTACGATAAAAAAAAAAAAACCGCAAAGACTTGTTTTCTCGCATGGATTCAGATTAATCGTATAAAACGGCAACGGTTAACTCAACATCTTAGCCGCCTTAACTATACGATTACGTTGAACCTTTTTACAAAATCGACGTCTTATCTAAGGAGAAGATAACAGTCAAGTTCGGAAGATAAATATCAAGTTTCAAAGGATAAACACCAATATCGGAAATGGCGAACATACACGAGAAGAGGAAAGGGAAATGAGCAACAAAACTGAGAAGAAGAAACAAACTGCATCTTCGAGAGAACTAAGGTATTTCCGACTTGAAATTTTTGAAATCAGACTTGGAATATTCGTAGGAAATTACTTTGAGCCTGCCATAGAACTTTACGGAACGTAAAACCTAGGCGGATAGTCTAGCGAACTAAGTTTTAAGCGATTTTTCCTGTCTCGATATATTGTTCCATAATTGTTCATCCAGATCTTGCAAACCAATCTAAACTCTCCGAAAGTCGAGAAACGATCGCCACGCATATCAAGCTCGCTTCCTAAGAGAGAAAAAGTTAGAGACATGAACGTCATCTTAAAACCGATTCATTTCTGGCAATTTTCTCGGAACCGACATATCCCAAGTCGTCAACTTGGAAACAACCAAATCACAGTCCAAGCGTCTATAAATCGTCCGAATTATCGATCATTCCAAACATCAGAAGAAGAAACGTACACAACCCTTCAAGTATCGGTTCAACGTTTTCTTTCGTAAAAAAAAGGGGGAGGTAGGTACGTATACTATACGAGTATACTCCCCAAACTTCAAAAACTTCTGCAAATCGTCAAGAATAGGCAAACGACAATTTTAATTTCGTCTAAACGCTAGCAACATATCCAGACGATCATGAACATAATCTCAAAAACTATACATAATTTCTTGTCGCAATCATGCGTATAGAAAACTTGTACCAATATCAAACTGAAATTCGACCAATAGCAAAAAAAAGTTAAATATTGAAGGCCTTTCCGGCTCAGAAAGCTAGTTCTTTTAAAAATTTTTTTTTTACGAGAAATCTTCAATCACCAAAGCATTTCTTTCAGTTCCGTTTCCGTTGTACCAAGTAAGTCACGGAAAGCATCAAAAATTTGCGACGAAGAAAACTCGAGATAGATGTAGCATCGTGCACGTTAAAAGGAGCACTTTCCTCCCGATGGTTAGCTAGATCCACCTCTGGATGACCAATTCATTCAGAGAAACGAATGTGTCATGAGAATCCTCTCAAAAAACCTATGAAAAACGTTCTGCGACTAGATCGTATTGAAATAAACTTCGGTAACACTCATGAGTGAGTAACTCCCAAGCAACTTTCACACTAAGATCAAAATCACAGAGGAACGTTTCTTGAAAAACCCGCAGAAAACAACGCACTTTGACATATGTATACATATCAATGATTTACAACCTTCATAAAACCGGTATATGATATGATAAATTATCGTATAGCCCACAGTCGGAAATCATATGATAAATTTTCCGTAACGAAACTAAGTCCAACAACCAAACGGTTAACGGAAAATCTAAACTTTTCGAAACTGACCAAGTTCAATACGCTCCTTCAAGCCCGCAACGTTTTAACCGTAATACGCGGCATGTAAGGAAAAATTCATAACAAGCTCCTAGAGCTATACGAAACATCCTAAAGAATCCACGAAATAGATCTCGGAAGGCCAACACTTCACAAAACACTATGAAAACGCCTGTTCCCATTTACATGACACCTCAGTCATAATTCCTCGGTCGCAAATAAAACTATTAGCATCCAAACAGGAACAACAATTTTGGCTGCAAACATTCGTAGTCAAACCAAATGTTTCTCAAACGCAACGAGGCTAAGACTAAACCCTCGCAACATCCGCGAAACATCTACAAACTCGCGAACATTTTCAAGCCCGAAACGCGGCATACGAAAGAATAAACAAATCTTCAGCATCGCGAGACGTCGCAGACGCCTGAAGATTCGTTCTTCGACGAAATTTCCATCTTCGATAAAAACATTTCTTGGAAGACCAGACAGTCATACGCACTAACATTTTCTCAAAACATATCCTTCGCGAAGACTCGAAACGGTATTTTTTTTTACCATTAAGTTTGTTGCTGATCACAACAAACTCTCAACGTCCTAAACAGACTTAGCCATCTCGTAGAGATGACTCTCGTACATCCGACACAAGGATAATAGCGCTTTAAAAGAAATCCAAATTTTGGTCCAGCACTTCCGATCTCCGGAGAGATGCTCGATTCCAACCATACAAGTCGTTTAGCCGAGAACCTATGCGGACTTTAAATCGGTATGGAATCAGGATGAAACTGAAACGGGATACGTAAGTCGAATTAGTCATCGCACCCTCTAAAACCAGGAGTAAACCTAGGTCTTGCCCTAAACCCAGCCCACTGGTCTCTAACATCCCTAGGCATAGTATCAAACCCCCTGATACGAGATCCCAAAATTTGTCTCTTTGCCATTATTCGAGAATCTTCAGAAATCCCGCAAGTTTACACACTGCGGAAAACTCTCGAAACAGATTACGGATATAGCAGTTCACATAGAGTTAGATTACGAGATGACAACTCGTAGTCTTCCCTCTACACCCATACAAAATGCCATCGGCAGCAATACGCTTTATAATCGCTACATAAAAACTAGACATAAAGGTCCCACTGGAAAACAAGTCAAAGAACCTTAACTCAAGACGAACTACGAAAGGCTTGATCCCTTCAACAAGGGTACGTAGGCAGCCGTCATAAGGTGCAGCCCCAATCTTATCGCGTTTTTTTACTTTAGGAGAGCGAGAAGATCACTTACCACAGACCTTTCAACCAATTAATTCCGCCTAACTCACCTAACTGCCTAACCTTGCCAAGCCCTCGCTAGAAGCTCATGGTTCTAACGAGCTGGGGGGCTAACTGTTGGGGTCAAATCGGTCACGACGGAATCAATGCCTGAAAGTCCGTAAAAGTCAGCATGAACGTTTACGAAAAAGTAATCTTCGTAAAGATATCTTTACAAAGACCCATGCGGTAAAATCTTGTTCAAACCTCAATCAAATCTCAATAACGATTGTACGAAAGAAACAGACATGTATCCTATTCGGCCGCGGACAAGCTCGAGTACGGAATCGGACCACGGACAAGCCAAGCTTGATCGAAAGAGCGGTGAACCAAGAAGGCTGCAGCAGGCTCGGCCGCTACTGTCGACGGTAGCGACGGTCGAGCGGGACCGAACGCTCGGACCGAGCTCGAGCCAAGCGACGGAAAGCGGAGAGCAAGGTAGCGACCGAGACACCGAGAGCCGAGGGGTCGACCGAGATAGCGGTAGAGCGAGGGCGGCGTGCTGTTCGTTCGGTCGACACGTAGCGACCGAAGATCTTCCGAAACGTCCGCGACACGACACCAATTCAGGCATTCTTGTCTATCCTATGATGCTATCCCCCGCCCAAGACCGTAGTGAACTCAGTCATGTCTTCCGACCATTCTAAGACATCAATCAAACTTGCGGTAAAAACCGGGGAAAGTTCGTTCTTTATCGAAAGAAGTCGTAATAAACGTTTCGAGTCGGAAGACGGCCCAAAGGGACCTAAGACACGACTCGAGGCCCAACTTACGATTTCTTAACCAAAGCCCATAAACCGTATGACGGTTTTACGCTTGGCGCGCAAGGAAAGATAAATGTCAAGTTTCCGCGGATAAATACGAATTTTGAAGATAAATACAGAAGATCGGAAAAAAATGGATATCTCATTTTTATGCTATGACGGCTTAAAGGCAGAAGAGTAAAAGCGTAAACCGACCTTGGAGCTAGTATATAAGGAGTCCTAGGCGAGAGGCATGGGGAGAACTTTTTAGACTCGGAATTCTCTGCACTTAGAAAACTTTAGGCTTTATTCTCGACAGTTCGGTTTCTATGATGGCACTCAATACTAGACGAACTCGCCCAGGGAGTTTGATCTCTTGTCCAGCTCTATCAATTGAACTACGTTCGCTGCTTGATCCCCAAAAGGGGTACGTAGGCAGCCTTTAACAAGGTTCAGTCTGAAATCAATCAAAAACCTTTTATTTATCTTTTTCGTCTTTTGTTATCGAGCTGCGACTCAAATAGGTTTGAGCTTTTAGGCTGCTAGAACTAAGTAACTCGCTGACAGCCTTTGCGGCCAAAGCTTTAATGATCCCTTGTAATGATCGCAATGCTCTTACGCGGACTCGAAATAAGATCTACTGTTTCTCTAAAACTCGTTTGTTATTCTTTCATGATTTCCGCATATATTCGATCACTTGTCGTTGGCTCTCGCAGAGATCCGGGACCTCTGGGAAATTAGGGTTTTCCTAGTTTCCTTATTTAAACGGAAATCGACAGTGCGAATTTCGGTTCCCACAGATACTAAGTTTCTTAGTTATTTTTGGAAGACTCTTTGGTCTAAGCTAGGTACTAACCTTTTGTTCTCTACTACTTGTCATCCGCAAACTTATGGGCAAACTGAAGTAGATAATAGGACTCTTGGAACACTCTTGCGTGCATTCATAAAGAAAAACTTGAAATCATGGGAAGACTATTTGCCTCATTGTGAATTTGCATACAATCATGCTGTGCATTCTACTTCTAAGTTTTCTCCTTTTGAAATTGTTTATGGGTTCAATCCCAACTCTCCTTTGGATTTAATACCTTTACCTGAGTGTGAAAGGGTCAGTTTTGATGGCAAAAGAAGAGGCAGAGATGGTGAAGCAACTCCACGAGCAGGCTAGGCTCAACATTGAGGCGAAAACCAAGCAGTATGTCAAGCATGCTAACAAAGGGAGCGTGAGATGGTTTTGAAGTGGGTGATCAGGTCTGGATTCACCTAAGGAAAGAGAGGTTTCCCAATGAGAGGAAGTCCAAGCTAATGCCGCGGATTGATGGATCTTTTGAGGTCATAAGGAAGATCAGCAACAATGCCTACAAGCTGGATTTGCGAGGTAAGTATGATGTGAGTAATAACTTCAATGTTACTGACTTGATCCCTTTTATTGCAGATGAGCCAGATTTGAGGACAAATCCTTTTCAAGTGGGAGGGGATGATATGATCATGGACCAGCTAGTTGATAAAGATGAAGATGGAGAGACTGAAGATACACCAGCTGAAGAAGAAGATGTCTTAGCCATTCCCACAGGCCCTATAACTCGTGCAATGACAAGAAGACTCAAGGAAGCTGTTGGAAACATACTGAAGATCTCTAAGGAGTAAGAAGACTGTCTTGGTAGAAGCTTGATCCACCAAGACACACTTATCACCATTCAAGTGATCTTACCATCAAGCTGATCATCATCTAGGCAAGTGACTTGGTATACTCTTTTTCCCTTGATTAGTTTTGTCCCATTGGGTTTTCTAATCAAGGTTTTTAATGAGGTATCAAGTTCACTTACACATTCCTAGTTGATGTATCATGGGTGCATTTCGGATGCATAACTATCTTATGTTATTTTAGACTATGGTTTTCAATTCTTTGCTTTTAAACTTTGGTTTTATTTCTATTAAACACATAAGGAGCCTGTTCCTTTAATGAGCTTGTGTCTGTACAAGTCTCAGCCTATATATATGAGTGTAGCCGCAAACCCTAAAGTTATCAAGTTTCCTTTTGTTTTAAACCTTTTGGTATTCTCTTCTCTCTTGCCTTTGTCGTGAGTGAGTGTCTGGTGTGTAGTATCCAGTCTGCTGGTGTGTAATATCCAGTGTCTAAGGGCGTTAGTTTGGTGTGTCATATCCAATCTATTGCCTAGGAGTATCAAGAAGCCTTTCCGCAGCCTCTTGTGTCACCATTCGATCCACAACCTTGATAAACTTGAGTCTCTGATTCGTTTATGCAAGGATCTATCCATATCCATCCAGAGAAGAGTCCAAGGATCTCACTAGTTTGGGAATAGGACAGCTTCTTTGTCCTTCCAATCAAACCAAGATGAATCACTTTGTGAGAAGGTTGATTTGGATACATAAAGTGGTGGAGAATCACCAGGAAGTTGAATAAATCTCATAGGAGTTGGGATGAAGAAGTTATCCCAATTTCAAATCAGGTGATTCCAGTTTCCCAGTTTGGGAATAGCACAGCTTCTTCGCCGTTCCAATCAAACCAGGATGAATCACTTTGTGAGAAGCTTGATTTGGATACATAAAGTGGTGGAGAATGACCAGGAAGTTGAATAAATCTCATAGGAGTTGGGATGAAGAAGTTATCCTACTTTCAAATAGGGTGATTCCAGTTTCCCAGTTTGGGAATAGCACAGCTTCTTCGTCGTTCCAATCACACCAGGATGAATCTCTTTGTAAGAAGCTTGATTTGGATACAAAAAGTGGTGGAGAATCACCAGGAAGTAGAATAAATCTCATAGGAGTTGGGATGAAGAAGTTATCCCACTTTCAAATCAGGTGATTCCAGTTTCCCAGTTTGGGAATAGCACAGCTTCATCGTCGTTCCAATGAAACCAGGATGATTCTCTTTGTAAGAAGCTTGATTTGGATACATAAAGTGGTGGAGAATGACCAGGATGTTGAATAAATCTCATAGGAGTTGGGATGAAGAAGTTATCCCACTTTCAAATCAGGTGATTCTAGTTTCCCAGTCTGGGAATAGCACAGCTTCTTCGTCATTCCAATCAAACCAGGATGAATCTCTTTGTAAGAAGCTTGATTTGGATACATAAAGTGGTGGAGAATCACCAGGAAGTTGAATAAATCTCATAGGAGTTGGGATGAAGAAGTTATCCCACTTTCAAAACAGGTGATTCCAGTTTCCCAGTTTGGGAATAGCACAGCTTCATCGTCGTTCCAATCAAACCAGGATGAATCACGTATTGAGAAGCTTGGTTTGGATACATAAAGTGGTGGAGAATCACCAGGAAGTTGAATAAATCTCATAGGAGTTGGTGAAAAGAAGTTATCCCACTTTCAAATCAGGTGATTCTAGTTTCCCAGTTTGGGAATAGGACAGCTTCTTTGTCCTTCCAATCAAACCAGGATGAATCACTTTGTGAGAAGGTTGATTTGGATACATAAAGTGGTGGAGAATCACCAGGAAGTTGAATAAATCTCATAGGAGTTGGGATGAAGAAGTTATCCTAATTTCAAATCAGGTGATTCTAGTTTCCCAGTTTGGGAATAGCACAGCTTCTTCGTTGTTCCAATCAAACCAGGATGAATCACTTTGTGAGAAGCTTTATTTGGATACATAAAGTGGTGGAGAATGACCAGGAAGTTGAATAAATCTCATAGGAGTTGGGATGAAGAAGTTATCCCACTTTCAAATCAGGTAATTCCAGTTTCCCAGTTTGGGAATAGCACAGCTTCTTCGTCGTTCCAATCAAACCAGGATGAATCACTTTGTGAGAAGCTTGATTTAAATACATAAAGTGGTGGAGAATCACCCGGAAGTTGAATAAATCTCATAGGAGTTGGCGTGAAGAAGTTATCCCACTTTCAAATCAGGTGATTCCAGTTTCCCAGTTTGGGAATAGCACAGCTTCATCGTTGTTCCAGTCAAACCAGGATGAATCACTTTGTGAGAAGCTTGATTTGGATACATTAAGTGGTGGAGAATCACCAGGAAGTTGAATAAATCTCATAGGAGTTGGGATGAAGAAGTTATCCTACTTTTAAATAAGGTGATTCCAGTTTCCCAGTTTGGGAATAGCACAACTTCTTCGTCGTTCCAATCAAACCAGGATGAATCTCTTTGTAAGAAGCTTGATTTGGATACATAAAGTGGTGGAGAATCACCAGGAAGTTGAATAAATCTCATAGGAGTTGGCGAAAAGAAGTTATCCCACTTTCAAATCAGGTGATTCCAGTTTCCCAGTTTGGGAATAGCACAGCTTCGTCATCGTTCAAATCAAACCAGGATGAATCACTTTGTGAGAAGCTTGATTTGGATACATAAAGTGGTGGAGAATCACCAGGAAGTTGAATAAATCTCATAGGAGTTGGCGAAAAGAAGTTATCCCACTTTCAAATCAGGTGATTCCAGTTTCCCAGTTTGGGAATAGGACAGCTTCTTTGTCCTTCCAATCAAACCAGGATGAATCACTTTGTGAGAAGGTTGATTTGGATACATAAAAGGGTGGAGAATCACCAGGAAGTTGAATAAATCTCATAGGAGTTGGGATGAAGAAGTTATCCCACTTTCAAATCAGGTGATTCCAGTTTCCCAGTTTGGGAATAGCACAGCTTCATCGTTGTTCCAATCAAACCAGGAGGATGAATCACTTTGTGAGAAGCTTGATTTGGATACATAAAGTGGTGGAGAATCACCAGGAAGTTGAATAAATCTCATAGGAGTTGGGATGAAGAAGTTATCCCACTTTCAAATCAGGTGATTCCAGTTTCCCAGTTTGGGAATATCACAGCTTCATCGTCGTTCCAATCAAACCAGGATGAATCACTTTGTGAGAAGCTTGATTTGGATACATAAAGTGGTGGAGAATCACCAGGAAGTTGAATAAATCTCATAGGAGTTGGCGAAAAGAAGTTATCCCACTTTCAAATCAGGTGATTCCAGTTTCCCAGTTTGGGAATAGGACAGCTTCTTTGTCCTTCCAATCAAACCAGGATGAATCACTTTGTGAGAAGGTTGATTTGGATACACAAAATGGTGGAGAATCACCAGGAAGTTGAATAAATCTCATAGGAGTTGGCGAAAAGAAGTTATCCCACTTTCAAATCAGGTGATTCCAGTTTCCCAGTTTGGGAATAGGACAGCTTTTTTGTACTTCCAATCAAACCAGGATGAATCACTTTGTGAGAAGGTTGATTTGGATACATAAAGTGGTGGAGAATCACCAGGAAGTTGAATAAATCTCATAGGAGTTGGGATGAAGAAGTTATCCCAATTTCAAATCAGGTGATTCCAGTTTCCCAGTTTGGGAATAGCACAGCTTCTTCGTCGTTCCAATAAAACCAGGATGAATCACTTTGTGAGAAGCTTGATTTGGATACATAAAGTGGTGGAGAATCACCAGGAAGTTGAATAAATCTCATAGGAGTTGGCGAAAAGAAGTTATCCCACTTTCAAATCAGGTGATTCCAGTTTCCCAGTTTGGGAATAGGACAGCTTCTTTGTACTTCCAATCAAACCAGGATGAATCACTTTGTGAGAAGGTTGATTTGGATACATAAAGTGGTGGAGAATCACCAGGAAGTTGAATAAATCTCATAGGAGTTGGGATGAAGAAGTTATCCCAATTTCAAATCAGTGATTCCAGTTTCCCAGTTTAGGAATAGACAGCTTCTTCGTCGTTCCAATCAAACCAGGATGAATCACTTTGTGAGAAGCTTGATTTGGATACATAAAGTGGTGGAGAATGACCAGGAAGTTGAATAAATCTCATATGGGTTGGGATGAAGAAGTTATCCTATTTTCAAATAAGGTGATTCCAGTTTTCCAGTTTGGGAATAGCACAGCTTCTTCGTCGTTCCAATCAAACCAGGATGAATCTCTTTGTAAGAAGCTTGATTTGGATACATAAAGTGGTGGAGAATCACCAGGAAGTAGAATAATCTCATAGGAGTTGGGATGAAGAAGTTATCCCACTTTCAAATCAGGTGATTCCAGTTTCCCAGTTTGGGAATAGCACAGCTTCTTCGTCGTTCCAATGAACCAGGAGAATCTCTTTGTAAGAAGCTTGATTTGGATACATAAAGTGGTGGAAAATGACGTGAAGGACGAGAATGAAACAAAATCAAAGAGTTCTTGGAGAATGACCAGGATGTTGAATAAATCTCATAGGAGTTGGGATGAAGAAGTTATCCCACTTTCAAATCAGGTGATTCCAGTTTCCCAGTTTGGAATAGCACAACTTCTTCGTCATTCCAATCAAACCAGGATGAATCTCTTTGTAAGAAGCTTGATTTGGATACATAAAGTGGTGGAGAATCACTAGGAAGTTGAATAAATCTCATTGGAGTTGGGATGAAGAAGTTATCCCAATTTCAAATCAGGTGATTCCAGTTTCCCAGTTTGGGAATAGCACAGTTTCTTCGTCGTTCCAATCAAACCAGGATGAATCACTTTGTGAGAAGCTTGATTTGGATACATAAAGTGGTGGAGAATCACCAGGAAGTTGAATAAATCTCATAGGAGTTGGCGAAAAGAAGTTATCCCACTTTCAAATCAGGTGATTCCAGTTTCCCAGTTTGGGAATAGGACAGCTTCTTTGTACTTCCAATCAAACCAGGATGAATCACTTTGTGAGAATGTTGATTTGGATACATAAAGTGGTGGAGAATCACCAGGAAGTTGAATAAATCTCATAGGAGTTGGGATGAAGAAGTTATCCCAATTTCAAATCAGGTGATTCCAGTTTCCCAGTTTGGGAATAGCACAGCTTCTTCGTCGTTCCAATCAAACCAGGATGAATCACTTTGTGAGAAGCTTGATTTGGATACATAAAGTGGTGGAGAATGACCAGGAAGTTGAATAAATCTCATATGGGTTGGGATGAAGAAGTTATCCTACTTTCAAATAAGGTGATTCCAGTTTCCCAGTTTGGGAATAGCACAGCTTCTTCGTCGTTCCAATCAAACCAGGATGAATCTATTTGTAAGAAGCTTGATTTGGATACATAAAGTGGTGGAGAATCCACCAGGAAGTAGAATAAATCTCATAGGAGTTGGGATGAAGAAGTTATCCCACTTTCAAATCAGGTGATTCCAGTTTCCCAGTTTGGGAATAGCACAGCTTCTTCGTCGTTCCAATGAAACCAGGATGAAACTCTTTGTAAGAAGCTTGATTTGGATACATAAAGTGGTGGAGAATTACCAGGATGTTGAATAAATCTCATAGGAGTTGGGATGAAGAAGTTATCCCACTTTCAAATCAGGTGATTCCAGTTTCCCAGTTTGGGAATAGCACAACTTCTTCGTCATTCCAATCAAACCAGGATGAATCTCTTTGTAAGAAGCTTGATTTGGATACATAAAGTGGTGGAGAATCACCAGGAAGTTGAATAAATCTCATTGGAGTTGGGATGAAGAAGTTATCCCACTTTCAAATCAGGTGATTCCAGTTTCCCAGTTTGGGAATAGCACAGCTTCATCGTTGTTCCAATCAAACCAGGATGAATCACTTTGTCAGAAGCTTGATTTGGATACATAAAGTGGTGGAGAATCACCAGGAAGTTAAATAAATCTCATAGGAGTTGGGATGAAGAAGTTATCCCACTTTCAAATCAGGTGATTCCAGTTTCCCAGTTTGGGAATAGCACAGCTTCTTCGTCATTCCAATCAAACCAGGATGAATCTCTTTGTAAGAAGCTTGATTTGGATACATAAAGTGGTGTAGAATCCACCAGGAAGTAGAATAAATCTCATAGGAGTTGGGATGAAGAAGTTATCCCACTTTCAAATCAGGTGATTCCAGTTTCCCAGTTTGGGAATAGCACAGCTTCTTCGTCGTTCCAATGAAACCAGGATGAATCTCTTTGTAAGAAGCTTGATTTGGATACATAAAGTGGTGGAGAATGACCAGGATGTTGAATAAATCTCATAGGAGTTGGGATGAAGAAGTTATCCCACTTTCAAATCAGGTGATTCCAGTTTCCCAGTTTGGGAATAGCACAGCTTCTTCGTCCTTCCAATCAAACCAGGATGAATCTCTTTGTAAGAAGCTTGATTTGGATACATAAAGTGGTGGAGAATCACTAGGAAGTTGAATAAATCTCATTGGAGTTGGGATGAAGAAGTTATCCCACTTTCAAATCAGGTGATTCCAGTTTCCCAGTTTGGGAATAGCACAGTTTCTTCGTCGTTCCAATCAAACCCAGGATGATCACTTTGTGAGAAGCTTGATTTGGATACATAAAGTGGTGGAGAATCACCAGGAAGTTGAATAAATCTCATAGGAGAGTTGGCGAAAAGAAGTTATCCCACTTTCAAATCAGGTGATTCCAGTTTCCCAGTTTGGGAATATGACAGCTTCTTGTACTTCCAATCAAACCAGGATGAATCACTTGTGAGAAATGTGATTTGGATACATAAAGTGGTGGAGAATCACCAGGAAGTTGAATAAATCTCATAGGAGTTGGATGAAGAAGTTATCCCAATTTCAAATCAGGTGATTCCAGTTTCCCAGTTTGGGAATAGCACAGCTTCTTCGTCGTTCCAATCAAACCAGGATGAATCACTTTGTGAGAAGCTTGATTTGGATACATAAAGTGGTGGAGAATGACCAGGAAGTTGAATAAATCTCATATGGGTTGGGATGAAGAAGTTATCCTACTTTCAAATAAGGTGATTCCAGTTTCCCAGTTTGGGAATAGCACAGCTTCTTCGTCGTTCCAATCAAAACCAGGATGAATCTACTTTGTAAGAAGCTTGATTTGGATACATAAAGTGGTGGAGAATCCACCAGGAAGTAGAATAAATCTCATAGGAGTTGGGATGAAGAAGTTATCCCACTTTCAAATCAGGTGATTCCAGTTTCCCAGTTTGGGAATAGCACAGCTTCTTCGTCGTCCAATGAAACCAGGATGAACTCTTTGTAAGAAGCTTGATTTGGATACATAAAGTGGTGGAGAATTACCAGGAGTTGAATAAATCTCATAGGAGTTGGGATGAAGAAGTTATCCCAATTTCAAATCAGGTGATTCCAGTTTCCCAGTTTAGGAATAGCACAGCTCTTCTTCGTTCGTTCCAATCAAACCAGGATGAATCACTTTGTGAGAAGCTTGATTTGGATACATAAAGTGGTGGAGAATGACCAGGAAGTTGAATAAATCTCATATGGGTTGGGATGAAGAAGTTATCCTATTTCAAATAAGGTGATTCCAGTTTCCCAGTTTGGGAATAGCACAGCTTCTTCGTCGTTCCAATCAAACCAGGATGAATCTCTTTGTAAGAAGCTTGATTTGGATACATAAAGTGGTGGAGAATCCACCAGGAAGTAGAATAAATCTCATAGGAGTTGGATGAAGAAGTTATCCCACTTTCAAATCAGGTGATTCCAGTTTCCCAGTTTGGGAATAGCACAGCTTCTTCGTCGTTCCAATGAAACCAGGATGAATCTCTTTGTAAGAAGCTTGATTTGGATACATAAAGTGGTGGAGAATGACCAGGATGTTGAATAAATCTCATAGGAGTTGGGATGAAGAAGTTATCCCACTTTCAAATCAGGTGATTCCAGTTTCCCAGTTTGGGAATAGCACAACTTCTTCGTCATTCCAATCAAACCAGGATGAATCTCTTTGTAAGAAGCTTGATTTGGATACATAAAGTGGTGGAGAATCACTAGGAAGTTGAATAAATCTCATTGGAGTTGGGATGAAGAAGTTATCCCAATTTCAAATCAGTGTGATTCCAGTTCCCAGTTTGGGAATAGCACAGTTTCTTCGTCGTTCCAATCAAAACAGGATGAATCACTTGTGAGAAGCTTGATTTGGATACATAAAGTGGTGGGAGAATCACCAGGAAGTTGAATAAATCTCATAGGATTGGCGAAAAGAAGTTATCCCACTTTCAAATCAGGTGATTCCAGTTTCCCAGTTTGGAATAGCACAGCTTCTTTGTCTTTCAATCAAACCAGGATGAATCACTTTGTGAGAATGTTGATTTGGATACATAAAGTGGTGGAAGATCACCAGGAAGTTGAATAAATCTCATAGGAGTTGGGATGAAGAAGTATCCCACTTTCAAATCAGGTGATTCCAGTTTCCCAGTTTGGGAATAGCACAGCTTCTTCGTCGTTCCAATCAAACCAGGATGAATCACTTTGTGAGAAGCTTGATTTGGATACATAAAGTGGTGGAGAATGACCAGGAAGTTGAAATAAATCTCATAGGAGTTGGGATGAAGAAGTTATCCCACTTTCAAATCAGGTGATTCAGTTTCCCAGTTTGGGAATAGCACAACTTCTCGTCATTCCAATCAAACCAGGATGAATCTCTTTGTAAGAAGCTTGATTGGATACATAAAGTGGTGGAGAATCACTAGGAAGTTGAATAAATCTCATAGGAGTTGGGATGAAGAAGTTATCCCAATTTCAAATCAGGTGATTCCAGTTTCCAGTTTGGGAATAGCACAGTTTCGTCGTCGTTCCAATCAAACCAGGATGAATCACTTTGTGAGAAGCTTGATTTGGATACATAAAGTGGTGGAGAATCACCAGGAAGTTGAATAAATCTCATAGGAGTGGGCGAAAGAAGTTATCCCACTTTCAAATCAGGTGATTCCAGTTTCCCAGTTTGGGAATAGCACAGCTCTTTGTATTCCAATCAAACCAGGATGAATCACTTTGTGAGAATGTTGATTTGGATAATAAAGTGGTGGAGAAATCACCAGGAAGTTGAATAAATCTCATAGGATTTGGATGAAGAAGTTATCCCAATTTCAAATCAGGTGATTCCAGTTTCCCAGTTGGGAATAGCACAGCCTTCTTCGTCGTTCCAATCAAACCAGGATGAAATTC
>NW_026014459.1:0-59184 GCF_020379485.1 Brassica napus | reverse complement strand
TCAGCACGCTTAGTCCTTGGACTCAGCACGCTGGCCCTTCCGTTGTCTGTTTGGTGATTTTGGCCACGTGGGCTGTCTGTTCAGACACACAGGACGTGTGGGTGTCGGCCAGCACACACAGGACGTCCGTGGTGTCTGGGCTGTCCGTCAGCACACACAAGACGTTCGTGGCGTCCGTGTGTGTCCGTTTGTGTCCGTCAGCACACCAAAGGATGGCGTGTGGCTGGTTACCATCTGTACACCATATCAGCACGCTGGCCCTTCCAGTGGACTATTCGGGTGATTTTTGCCCACGTGGGCTGTGTCAGTACACATAGGACGTCCGTGGGTGTCCGTCAGCACACACTGGACACCATGGGTGTCCGTCAGCACAAACAGGACGTCACGGATGTCTTAGAATGAATCAGGCAAGCAAAGAAATTATAAGTAAGCATTGTATCCAGTTGGGTCGAGAGACTAGAAATGGGTCTTACAGGACGTCTGTGGTTGTCCGTCAGCACACACAGGACGTCCGTGGCTGTCCGAGTGTTTCCGTGTGTGCAGTCAGCACACACAGGACGTCCGTGGCTGTCCATCAGTACACATATTAGCACGTTGGTCCTTGGACTCAACACGCTGACCATTCCCGTGGACTGTTGGGTGATTTTTGCCCACGTAGGCTGTCTGTTCAGTACACACACAGGACGTCCGTGGGTGTCCGTCACAGGATGTCGTGTGTGTCCGTCAGAACACACAGGACGTCCGTGGCTGTCCGTGTGTTTCCGTCAGCACACATTGGATGTCCGTGGCAAACCATCAGTACACATATCAGCACGTTAGTCCTGGACTCAGCACGCTGACCCTTCCCGTGTACTGTTCGGGTGATTTTGGCCCACGTGGGCTGTCTGTTCAGTACACACAGGACGTCCATGGGTGTCCGCCAGAAACACAGGATGTCCGTGGCTGTCCGTGTGTGTCCGTCTGTGTCCATCAGCGCACACAGGACGTCCGTGGCTGTCCATCAGTACACATATCAGCACGTTGGTACTTGGACTCAACATGCTGGCCCTTCCTGTGGACTGTTTGGATGATTTTGGCCCACGTGTGTTGTCTGTTTATTACACACATGACGTCCGGGGTGTTTCCGCACCACACACAAGACGTCCGGTGTCTGTGCTTTCCGTCCAAACCGGCCATCTAGGAGGTACCAGCGACCGAAGTTCAGTCCAAGGCGTATATCTCCACAGCCAGAATGAATTTCAACATGAAACCAATTTTATTGGATTCTACACTCAAGAAGAAGTCCAGCCCAATTGGAATCGAGCCAAAATATTCGCGGAGAAAGAAGTTATTAATTTTACAAGTCAGAGGTTTTCCAGCCTGTCCATCTGCGAGTACCCGATTTTAGAAGGAGATTCCAGCCCAAGGAAGGAGCGGCCTGAAGCAAAGCCCATCATAGGAGTCAAGAGTAGTTTATCATCTTTCCAGAAAGCCCAAGATCATGGGGGGAGAACCAGGCTCATGGAAGCTAACCGGTTCAATCAGCTTCAAACCAGACATTGGCGACCAGGAGATCATTTCAACCAATCAGGAGATACTCTAGGAGTCCAGGAGGAGTTCTGCAAGTTCATACCATGCACCAGCAACCATTGGATCAGGAGGATCCCCATTTACTCAAACCTGCCTTATTTGGAGCAAACGACATTAATGTCCAACAGCTCTTTTCTTTTCAGATCAGGCACGAGATCAGAACCTATCAAGCACCCAGGAAGGTCCCAAGGAAGCTCTCTTATCCATTAAAACCGTCCAGGTTCAAGAAGAATCAAGTTTCTCACTTGGAGCCAAAATCCCATAAAAGGCTCCAACGGCTAGTTTCCGATTTGTTACTTTGCTTGATTGTTTCCTTTTCTATTTGTTTTAGAACGTTAGGACCTTTGTCTCTGAGCCTTATATAAGCTCCTAGACGTCCATTGTAAAGAGCACCTTAATCACCAAGTTAGTAGAAAGTTTATTCAGTTTTATCAAAGTTGTTCTTTGTATAAAATATCGGTCTTTAGGATTCAAAGAGAGATTCTTTGTTTTCTATTGATTTCGTGAGTCTAGTTTGTTTGTGCAAATCAAACAAGCTCAGTACACAGATTGAGAGAGTCAATCACTTCGATCCATCATTCCATCAGATTGAGAGATTCAATCAAACCTTCATCCGCAAATCCACTTCAGTTCATCTTCTAATCAAGCTGAGAGTGATACACATCCAGCAGCTTGATTCCATCCTATTCTTTGTTTATTTATCTTGTTTTATTATCATTATCATCATCATCTCATTTGTTTTCATATTTGTTTTTATTTGCATCATAAAAACTCTAAAAACTCATAAAAATCGGTTCTCTTTGTTTTCAGGTTTTAAACCTTGGTTCCACCATTTTTATCAATTCGTGGGTTACCCCCCCCTGTGCCTACAACATTTTGGTATCAGAGCTCAAGCTCCTGAATCAGGTCACTCTATCCTTGCATCATTCATATTTGTTTGCATTTGTTTTTCATCATAAACCGAAAATCCATAAAAACTGTTTCTTTGTTTCAAGTTTGTTTCTGCATTTGTTTTGTGTTCTTGCTGTTCATCATAATTTAAAGCCACGAAAAAGAAAAGAAAAAGTTTTGTTTGATTCATTTAAAAATCAAAAATCCCAAAAGAAAGTGTTTGCATTCATTAGTTTCCATAAAAGAAAATCCCATAAAATTTTCTGTTTTGAATTTGATTCCTTTTCATTTGCATTCATAAATTAAAAAGCCAAAAGAAATCATCCTAGTTATTGTTTCATACCATTTCTACTTGTCCATTTCGTGATTGCATCAGAAAAGAAAAAGAAAATATTTTTTTAAGCTTTAGTTTATATCATTTGCATATTTAATTGTAGCATTTCATCCAAAGAAAATTCAAAAAAAAATTCAGCATTAGTTTGTTTCCATATTTTCTTTCCATTTATTGTTCATAAGCATCCCATACTGATTTATTTCGTGCTTGCATCAAGAAAATCAAAAGAAAAATAATTTTGCATAAATAATTTCATTTTGGTTCACATTGGTATATTTTTTTCGGTTTAGTTTAAATAGATTGCATTTTGTTTACCTATTTTGGTTCGACCAAAACTTCCCATATCTTCACTTGCTCTTTGAGATTGTTTTCAGGAAGCAATGACAGAGGAAGAACACGGCCAACCCATGAAGAAAAGACTAAGCCAACACTTAGCAGCTGTACAAGAGCTCAATGATAAGATTGCTCAGTTGGGAAAAAGAAACAAGCCACAAGGCAGACGACCACCACATGGAGAAACAAGATTTGGAGATGCACCAGAGGCTGGCTATGTTGAGCCCAAGCCACCGGATCCTTCATGGATCACCCCACACCAAACTTCTTATACTCATGAATACTTAAGTCATTCTTATCATGATTATAAATGTGCTAATAATGTTAAGATTTATTCTTTTTCAGGAAGTAGCTGGCCAGATGACTATCTATCATGGGAAAGAACTATGGATGAATGGTTTTTATACCATGTAGTGCCAAGGAAAGAAAGGCTTAGCCATGCCATCAAACAACTCTCCGAAAAAGCATACTCATGGTGGAAAAGAGTAGATCGTGCACACGGTAAAAGTCCAGAAGAGGTTGTCACCAATTGGGAAGATCTTAAAGATGTTATGATCAGGAAGTATGTGACTACACTTCCCACGCAAGAAACCAGAAGAAAATACCCAAGGAGATTTTCAAATGGTGTGTCCAAAGAGGCAAAGAAAGTGGTGCCACAACAAGGCCATAGAAGCTTGATCTATCAAGACCAGATTCGGCCAAGCCAGATGCCCACGGTTTTATATGATAAATACCAACCTTATGAGGTCCCAAAGGCCATGGAGAAGAAGAACCTTGTCAGCCAAGTTTTGGCCAGACACAAAGAAAAATCAGACAAACCGATTTTTCAAGAGAAGGCCAAGGTAAGTCCTATACTTGATAAATTTATTTATAAATCATCTCCCACTGGTATGAGTCACTTGTCTTTGTCTAAGGATGTTAAGACAGGTCCTGAGGTCCAGAAAGACACGATCACCCAATCCTTGTTGAGATCAAAAGTTGTCCATGATTTAAGTCCAAGAGACAAGGAGATTTTAAACCCAAATAAAGAAGAGCCATCCAGCCAAGGTAAGTCTTCTAACTCTGAGGATTTGAAATATCAGAAATTTTATAGATGTCATAAGAAAGGACACTATGCTATAGTTTGTCCTACTAAGAAAGCATTGATAGAAACATCACTAGAAGAGAAAACAGAATTATCTATCAAAAGTGATAGTTTTATTCAATCTGATTTATTGGTTCCAAGTTCTTGTGTAATGCACTTGTCTTTGTCAAAGGGTGATGTAACAGGAACTAAGGAGCATGAATTCAAAGGAGAGGAGCAACTAGGCGCCACACCTGTGATGGACCAGAAGATGGTTCAAGACACAATGCAGTCTATGTTGCTTAAAGAAGCAAAACCGGTCATAAAAGTATCCCACCAAGGTAAGTGTCTAACACCACCTTTGGATACTATTACTGACGTGTGTGTTCTTGGTACAGGAAGAACAAATGAAAGCTATAATATTATTGAAGTTCCAGAGAAAGAACCAGACCATAAGCTCAGCCATGAACCCATTCACAAGTGGAAACCGAAATCTGAACAATCCATTGTTCAAGTTCCAAAGCCTATGGTAAGATTCATTTTAGATCAGCATGTTCTTAATATTTCCATGACAGATATAATGCACTTGCTTTTTGTCCAGAATGTTGAGGATTTTTCAGGTTACAAAGAAGAAAGCTTTAAAGGAATCCCACCAGATATACTTTTGATGCTAAGAGAATCAACTCCAAAGATGATCAAAAACGTGGCCACCAAAAATTTGAAGGACCATCCACTCCAGAAGATAAGAAATGACCATGTCCAGCGCAGAGGCGTGATTCATTCCTATTTTCTCAAAGGAGAACCACCTGATACACAATCCATTCCCAAACCAAAACAATCCCAAGGTAAGGCTCTAGAATCTCAAAAGAGAATGAAAGCTGACTTGCTCTATCTTGGTGCAGGTTACATAGTTTCGAGGTCGAAACCTTGTCAAGAGAGAGGGGATGTTGTGGTCACGAAATCCATGGTTCAACCAGAGTCTCACCAAACCGTCCAAACCGGCCATCTAGGAGGTACCAGCGACCGAAGTTCAGTCCAAGGCGTATATCTCCACAGACAGAATGAATTTCAATATGAAACCAATTTTATTGGATTCTACACTCAAGAAGGAGTCCAGCCCAACTGGAATCGAGCCAAAATATTCGCGGAGAAAGAAGTTATGAATTTTACAAGTCAGAGGTTTTCCAGCCTGTCCATCTGCGAGTACCCGATTTTAGAAGGAGATTCCAGCCCAAGGAAGGAGCGGCCTGAAGCAAAGCCCATCATAGGAGTCAAGAGTAGTTTATCATCTTTCTAGAAAGCCCAAGATCATGAGAAATGGCCACGGAATTATGAAGTTATGATCCAATCTCCAAAACCGGTCAAACCAGTTCTACACTTGCCTCAATTGGAAGCTAACCGGTTCAATGAGCTTCAAACCAGACATTGGCGACCAGGAGATCATTTCAACCAATCAGGAGATACTCTAGGAGTCCAGGAGGAGTTCTGCAAGTTCATACCATGCACCAACAACCATTGGATCAGGAGGATCCCCATTTACTCAAACCTGCCTTATTTGGAGCAAACCGACATTAATGTCCAACAGCTCTTTTCTTTTCAGATCAGGCACGAGATCAGAACCTATCAAGCACCCAGGAAGGTCCCAAGGAAGCTCTCTTATCCATTAAAACCGTCCAGGTTCAAGAAGAATCAAGTTTCTCACTTGGAGCCAAAATCCCATAAAAGGCTCCAACGGCTAGTTTCCGATTTTGTTACTTTTCTTGATTTGTTTCCTTTTCTATTTGTTTTAGAACGTTAGGACCTTTGTCTCTGAGCCTTATATAAGCTCCTAGACGTCCATTCTAAAGAGCACCCTTAATCACCAAGTTAATAGAAAGTTTATTCAGTTTTATCAAAGTTGTTCTTTGTATAAAATATCGGTCTTTAGGATTCAAAGAGAGATTCTTTGTTGTCTTATTGATTTCGTGAGTCTAGTTTGTTTGTGCAAATCAAACAAGCTCAGTACACAGACTGAGAGAGTCAATCACTTCGATCCATCATTCCATCAGATTGAGAGATTCAATCAAACCTTCATCCGCAAATCCACTTCAGTTCATCTTTTAATCAAGCTGAGAGTGATACACATCCAGCAGCTTGATTCCATCCTATCCTTTGTTTATTTATCTTGTTTTATTATCATTATCATCATCATCTCATTTGTTTTCATATTTGTTTTTATTTGCATCATAAAAACTCTAAAAACTCATAAAAATCGGTTCTCTTTGTTTTCAGGTTTAAACCTTGGTTCCACCATTTTTATCAATTCGTGGGTTACCCCCCGTGCCTACAACAGTGGGTGTCCGTCAGCACACACAGGACATCCGTGTGTGTCCGTCAGCACACACATGACGTCTGTGACTGTCCGTGTGTGTCCGTGTTTGTCCGTGTGAGTCTGTCAGCACACACAGGACGTCTGTGGCTGTCCATCAGTACAGATATCAGCACGTTGGTCCTTGGACTTAGCACGCTGGCCCTTCCCATGGACTCTTTGGGTGATTTTGGCCCACGTGGGCTGTCTGTTCAGTACACACAGGACGTCTGTGGCTGTCCTTGTGTGTATGTGTGTGTCCGTCAGCACACACAGAACGTCCGTGGCTGTCCATCAGTGCACATATCAGCACGCTGGCCATTCCCGTAGACTGTTTGGGTGATTTTGGCCAACGTAGGCTGTCTATTCAGTACACACAGGACGTCAGTGGGTGTCGGCCAGCACACACATGACGTTTGTGGCTGTCTGTGGCTGTCCGTCAGCACACACAAGACGTTCGTGGCTGTCCGTGTGTGTCCATGTGTGTCCGTGTGTGTTCGTCAGCACACACACGAGGTCCGTGGCTGTCCATCAGTACACATATCAGCATGCTGGTCCTTGGACTCAGCACGCTGGCCCTTCCCGTGGACTGTTCGGGTGATTTTGGCCCACGTGGGCTGTCTGTTCAGTACACATAGGACGTCCGTGGGTGTCCGTCAGCACACACTGGGCGTCCATGGGTGTCCGTCAGCACATACAGGACATCCGTGGCTGTCCGTGTGTGTCCATTAGCACACAAAGGACGTCCGTGGCTGTCCATCAGTACACATATTAGCACGTTGGTCCTTGGACTCAGCACGCTGACCCTTCCCGTGGACGGTTCGGGTGATTTTGTCCCACGTGGGCTGTCTGTTCAGTACACACAGGACGTCCGTAGGTGTCCGTCGGCACACACAGGACGTCCGTGTGTGTCCGTAAGCACATACAGGACGTCTGTGGCTGTCCGTGTGTGTTTGTGTGTGTCCGTCAGCACACACAGGACGTATGTGGCTGTCCATCAGTACACATATCAGCACGTTGGTCCTTGGAGTCAGCACGCTGACCCTTCCCGTGGACTGTTCGGGTGATTTTGGCCCACGTGGGCTGTCTATTCAGTACACACAGGACGTCTGTGGGTGTCCGCCAGCACACACATGACTTCCTTGGCTGTCCGTGTGTGTCCGTGTGTTTCTGTCTGTGTCCGTCAGCACACACAGGACGTCCGTGGCTGTCAATCAGTACACATATCAGCACGCTGGCCCTTCCCGTGGACTGTTTGGGTGATTTTGGCCCACGTGGGCTGTCTGTTCAGTACACACAGGACGTCCGTGGGTGTCCGCCAGCAAACACAGGACGTCTGTGGCTGTCCGTGTGTGTCTGTGTGTGTCCGTCTGTGTAACATCCCGGATCCTGAATAGGATCATTTGGACGGCCATGGTTTGAGGAAATGTACTAGTCAGTCTAAGGACATCAAGACAAGCGTTCCAGGGCCAGATAAGAAGGTTAAGGACGTAAGGAAACTTAGACTTAACCTTATACAAGTCGAGAGTCAGCTAGGACGAGTAAGACGGTAGCTGGACGGATGGAACAAGTAGCTCGACCAGCTCAACGTAGTTAGGTTAAGCTCACTCCAGCTCTGCCACTACTAAGTCAGCTCCACTAGCTAAACTACTCGCTCACTCAGCTGAGGCAGCTGGGAGTCAGCTCATCTCAGCTGGACGGACTGTTCGGATTTTGGTCCGATGGTCCGGGTCCGGGCCGGTGGCAGGCCATGGGGGTCTGGCCATGAGGCCATGGACCGTTGGGGCTTGGGACAAGGCCGTGGGCTAAGTCCAGAGGGATTGGGTAAAGCCTTGGGCCTCTATCCAACCCAAACCCATGCGGTATAGGCGAAGGGACGCATGCGGCCGAGAGGGTGTAACCCTTGGCCGATTATGCCCATCCGCTGGCCAGTCATGCCTGTTCGTGGGGCAAGACTTACCCCCTCGTTTTCTATAAATATGGGGTCCTCTCTGTCGATTTCATTCATCCAATCCAGAGTAAAAATACTTAGAGAACTCGTAGAGAGAGAGAGAGTTTCCGGCCAAAACAAGGCCGATTGTGTGGTGGTTAGGTTTCCGGCGATCTGATCGTTTGTGAAGCAACCTCTGATCAAGTACGGGAGGTACGTGGTGGGCTATGGCTCCATCAGACCGAATGGACGGTCCTTGTGATCGCACCGCGGCTCTGGTCGGTCCATTAGACCTAACCGCTTCTCCTCTTCTTGTTTTTATCCGGTCCTTTCTCTTCTTTCTGATTATACACGAAGGGTTGTGTTGGTTCAGTCCAAGGGACACGTCCATAGACTTGGCCGGTCATAACCAAACCGCTAACCTAGACGCTGGTCGGTTAGACGGTCGGTTTGAATCGCACCATAGACTGGGCAGGTTGGCTAAACGGTTGGTCATGTCCCAAGAGGCACGAGTGGCCAAAGGTCACGAGTTACCAAGGGTTGTGAGTTAACAAAGGTAAACGAGTTCCAAAGGTTGTGAGTTGCCAAAGGGTGTAAGTAACCAAGGGTTTCGGACCCCAAGAGGTACGAGGACCAAGAGGTACCAAGGACCCAAGGGGTGCATGTTCCAAACGGTGCCTGTTGAGACAGGTCGTGTCCGTTCCTTAGGGATCAGACCATGTCTTATCCGTCGAGACAAGTACACGGTTCGCACCTAGATTATATCCAGATCGGCCGTTTGGCCTAACCGGATTGGGCGTGAGGCTTACTCGGCCGTTGGATCCAGGCCCAAGGCCGGATCAGGTAAGGAAGTCTGTTGGGCCATTGAGCCGGACTTCAACTAGGCTGGTCGCACCTAGATTATATCCGGATGGACGGATTGGTCTTCGGGACGATCCGGACTGTTCGTGTATTCTGTTTATCTATTCTGGATTGTCTATCTGATTCTAAGTCAAGGGGTGGTTGGTTGAATGACTTAGGATTCGGTAGGCAGGTTCATATCTTTTTATAAGTATATTGTCCGAGGTTTATCTATGTTCTAGGAACCAAGCCAAGCATTGTAGAATCGACCAGTTCTATTCTCGGTTATGATTAATGCTTATCTGGTTGTGGTATCAGGAACTAAGGATGGTTCTGGTCAAGCCAAGGAGCCGTGAAGGCTCGGTCAGTGAGACACTGTGTAACGTGTGGTTAGATGATGCTAGGGATGAACTAGTGATTGTCTATGAAACAATTAAGAAGTTGTGTATCCGATCTCATGTTTCTAAGTAATACATTTTATACACATTTATATTCCGGTGTGCTATCTGTGCAATTGTTTTAGAACCTCAGATTCGAACATGACTTAGTAAATGAAAAAATTAAAATGAATCAAACAAGAAAAGGATTGATTACGTAGCAAACGGGTCCAGTTTCGTCGAGAGGCCAGATTCGGGTGTTACAAGTTGGTATCAGAGCATGCTTGATTCTAGGATAGTTGGGTTATGTAGTCCACACACACACAGCCAGCTGATTCAGTCTCACGGTGAGGTTTGATAGTTAGGTCTAGGGATTAATTGTCTCGGTTATGTTATGTAAATGTTGTACTAACAATGTCTGAATCCTTAGGCTGGGAAAAGCAAATCGGCATTTTGTGCTGACGGACACACACAGACGTCTGTGGGCCAGCGTCCTGAAGGCCTCTGTCCATCCAGTGATCAGCACGTGGGCTGTCTGTTCAGTACACCCAGGAAGGCCTCTAAAAATTTTGCCCTTTATTTAAAATATCGCCCATAGGCGAGGGCTAACTCAGATCCTAGCTCAAGACTACCTTAATCATTCCCTAGCTACTGGTCAGTAAACACAACTGCCAGCTAGCTCCAAGGTCGATCCTGAACCTAGACCAAGTCATACAATCAGAAGTTCCGTTCCCCTAAGCCATTCTATCTAGATCTATGCAACATTGACAGATCATACCTTTGCCACATTCCCGGAGCTTGTTAGCTCATTGGCCCAGCTACTGTAGCTGAAGGAACTCGTAAACTAGCTGATCGAGCTGTCACACTCGAAGTGAGCTAGGACCGAGCTATGGCCAGCTGCCATATACTGCGTCCCGCTCCTTTACACACACAAAACAACTCCCTTAGGTACTTAGTCATTCAGCCAACCATCCCCACAGACATAAGTAACCCTTGAGAAGTCTTCAAACAGCTAAGGACATGCATCTGGCCCTTACCGGCTCATGCACTGTCCCACATCCTTTTTGCCTTATCAACTTATGATACCAAGTCCAGCTCATGGACTAACAATGCCCATCAGATCCTGAGTCAATCAACCAACCACCCCACATGACTCAGAACTGATGAGTCTTCATACTTCCTAATCAGTCATGGAACAATGTCCCACTGAACCTGATTAGTGTTGCTCTTACCACCGGTGCATCCTTTGATCAATCAGATCAGACACCTTGATCCATCATCCAAGGATCAGGTCGTCCATCCTTGCCCATGATCAGATCACACACGGCCTGCCTTACCAACACCAAGGTTGATAACCAGCAATTCCTTATGATCAATATCATAAGTGACAATATGTTCCAGCACACAAACATATGATCAGATATCCTAACACAAGGATCTGACCCCAATATGCCCTCAGGTGCAATTTCGACTGCAAGCAAACCTGCTCCAAAAATCAATTAAAATTCATGAAAATTCATGATAAATCATAACTAAGAGAATGGTCCAATCAGATTTCCCAGAACCGGCCTCCATCCCATAGATCTCGGCCAAGATCAGCCAAACCGGCCCAAGGGACCATCTCTAAATCAATCCCTAAAAACTCATTAGGATTCATGATAATTCATGATAAATCTTAACTAAGAGAATGGTCAAGTCAGAATTCGAAGAACCGATCTCGATCCTATGGATCTCGACCTAGAACAGCCCCACCGGCCACCTTGACCATCTCGAAATCAATCAGATAAAAATCCCCAAATACCATGATAATTCATGATAATTCACCACTAAGAGGATTCCAAAGTCAGATCGCCATAAATCCATCAGGAAGTAGGAGATCCGGACTTAGCTGCCAAACCAAGGCCATGGAGGGTTCTTCTGAACCGGCCAAGACATGGTTCAGTGCTACTATGTCTAATCATCAATCTCAATCATAAGAAGAAGAAATAATATGATTAATAATCATAAAACAGAGTAAGGTGTAACTGCAGGACCAGATCAGCCCATAGTGTACCGGACTATGTCCAATGGTCTGCAGTCCCCACCTGTTACCTCATCAGGGGCGTCCATGCTCCTCCTAGCACGCCGTCATCAAACCCTTATCACATACTTCCAGTATTGATAAGATCTAACCATGGCTCGTGCCCATCATTCCTTCCATGGAACTTCCATGAAACCAGTTTCTATACTGCATCCATCTTCAAGGCTGTTCATGCCTTTGAGAGTGGAGTCAAGCCTTCCCCCTTCTCTCCTAACCAATTGCGTGTGTTCCCAAGACACAGAGGAAGCCTTAGACATGATCATCCATGATCAATCACCATCCAAAGGTCGTGCATCACTTCCCTCTTTGTTCCCCATCCCACTTGGTCCATAAATGGTAAAACGTCTGTGGAGGCGTTCCACGTGTGTGCATCAATATGAAAACTTTGGATCGCACAAAGAATGTGTGCATCAATATGAAAACTAATTCCATCATGCATATTGAATATGGTTGATTAATTTAGGGATAATCATTGATTAATTAAGGATTAATCATGAATTAATTAAGGAGTAATTATGGTTGATTGATTAAGTATTATTCCTTGATCTATATTTATATATGAAGTATTTATCTAGTTTAAATACTTAAGAATTAATAAGAATAATTCTTTGAGGTTATCCCGAGCCTTAGTACTTGTTCTCAAGTACTAATCTATAAGTATTCTATTAATAAGTGTGAATCATGTGAAGTCTTATTGTATACTCACTCTCCTGAAAGTCCCGCATTGCCGTGAATTGGTCCTGCGATATGGATCAAGGACATGAAGACACGATGATGGGGTCGCACCCTGGAGGCCGTGTAACTGTATGCAGCGTTGGATGTTCTATCTTGGAATATCTGATGGAGATGATGGTTATATTTATTCCCCGTTAGGCTCGGTTAGCCTTGGTGGCTTTCCGGGTTTAGCATATATATATATTAAGAGTATGAGTGATTGGCGGGTATTGTGGAGGTGATGTTTAAGATAGATTCACATGGATGGATTGAGAGGCCTTATAATTATATTAATTATGGAATATAATTCCACTGCATTCAAATGGTGTCGCTTGCTCGGGATACTATTGATATGTGTTTGGGTGTGGGATTAGACTCACTGAGTGAACTAGTTACTCATGACTCATTTGATATGCAGGTAACCAGTAGGTGGGAGACCTTTACTCTAGGACGGGAAGAAACGGCATTAGCCAGCGGTAGTTTTATTATCCTTGCAGTCGTTTTGATATACTTTATGTATAAGGTTTGTTGACCGAAAACCTCGAGGTTAATCTATAAGATTTTGTAAGATTCTTTTAAATGAATAAGTATATAGTGTATAAAGAATGTTTTTAAAGTACGGGTTCCAAATGATATTAGTCCTGTGTGTGCTGACGGACAGCCACGGACGTCCTGTGTTTACTCGCTGATATGTGAGCTGATCTTATATTCCCATCCTACTTGTTTGGTTGAATGACTTAGGATACGGTAGGTAGGTTCATACGTTTTATGATTAGTGTAAAAAAATACTTCAAATTTGAATCTAATTTTTTGCATACTTCATAAAAATGGTTAAAGCTATTTTCTGGTAAATTTTCATGATTTTCTTTTGCTTCTAACCATGTCTTTTGCATGCTACAAAGTTCAGGGTTTCGTGGTCTAAACGGATGTCTACAACAACTTTTGATCAACACTTGACATCCTAAACTCTTTGTTGACATATTTTTGATGTTTCCTTTCAGAAAACTTTCTTCAAAAATATTAATTTTTGAATTTTTGGCTTCTCGGGAGATTTTGGCTGTCCGTGGGTGGTTTTGGCTGTCCGTGGGTGATTTTGGCCCACGTGGGCTGTCTGTTCAGTACACACAGGACGTCCGTGTGTGTCCGCCAGCACAGTCTAACCGGATAGAATCTAGGTGCTTTACTGTGCCTGGTGATTGATCACCCATATGAAGCTACCATGCGCTGGATCACACATTTCTAACCGGATAAGAGCTAGCCATTCCTAAAATTGGTGGCTGGCTGTGAAGCGCACAAAATTTTGGATCTGATCCGGATCGTCCCCAAAGACCAATCCGTCTAACCGGATAGAATCTAGGTGCGACCGGCCAATGAAGTCCGGCTCAATGGCCCAACGGACTCCCTTACCTGATCCGGCCTTAGGCCTGGATCCAATCGGCCGAGTAAGCCTCAAGCCTAATCCGGAAGGCTTAGCAACCGGTCAGACCTTGCGAGTCTACCTTGGCTTAGACAAACCGTGACCTTGTCCTAACTAGACAAGCCATAGGCTGATCCATAAGGATCGGTCCAAACCTGTCCCGAAAGACACCGTTTGGAACATGCACCCTTTGGCCAATCATGCCTCTTGGTCCTCGTACCTTTTGATGTTCGTAACCTTTGGTATCTCGTACCTTTTGGTCACTGACACCCTTTGGCAACTCACAACCTTTGGACACTCATGACTCTTGACAACTCGTGCCCTTTGGGTCATTCCCAACCGTTCGTCCTAACCGCCCAGTCTTGGTGCGATTGGATCATCCGACTAACCGACCCGTGTCTAGGCTAGCGGTTTGATTATGTTCGGCCAAAACCTAGGGACGTGTCCCTTGGACTCAAACAACACAACCTTTCGTGTTTAACCAGAGAGAAGAGAAGATAAACGAATTGAAACAGATAAGGAGAGCCGGATGGGACTTAGGAACCGAGCAGAGCCGCGGTGCGGTCGCATAGACCGTCCGTTCGGTCTGATGGAGCCACAGCCCATCACATACCTTGTGAACCACGTCTGGGTTCTCCATGCTCTTCTCCTTGTCTTGATCTCCCATTCTTGACCGGGGTTAGTTCTCAAATGATCAGTCGCCGGAACACAACACCACCACAATCGGCCTTTTTTTGGCTGGAACTCTCTCTTTCTCTCTTTCTTTCTCTCTACGTTTTTCTCTGAGTATTTTACTCTGGAATTGGATAATGAAATCGACCACAGAGCCCCCATATTTATAGAAAACGAGGGGGTAAGTCTTGCCCCACGAACAGGCACGACTTGCTAGCGAATGGGCACCATCGGCCAAGGGTTGTCCCCTTTCGGCCACTTGCATCCCTTCGCCCTTTCTGATTGGGTTTGGGGTCGGTCACAAGCCCAACCCACGCCCCAGGCCTCCTGGACTTAGCCCACAGCCTTGTCCAAAGACCCAATAGCCCATGGCCTCATGGCCGGACCTCACAGCCCGCCACTGACCCGGACCCGGACCATCGGCATAAAGCTCGGACAGTCCGTCTAGCTGAGATGAGCTGACTCTCAGCTGCCTCAGCTGAGTGAGCTAGTAGTACAGCTAGTGGAGCTGACTTAGTAGGGACTGAGCTGGAGTGAACTGAACCTAGCTTCATTGAGCTGGCCGAGCTACTCGTCCCCTTCGTCCAGCTCCCGTCTTACTCGTCCTAGCTGTCTCTTAGCTTGTATAAGGTTAAGTCTAAGTTTCCTTATGTCCTTAACCTTCTTTCTCGACCATGGAACGCTTGCCTTGATGTCCTAAGACTGGCTTGCACGTTTCCTCGAACCATGGCCGTCCCAACAATCCTACTCAGGATTGGGGGCGTGACACACACGGACGTCCTGTGTGTGCTGACGGACACCCACGGACGTTCTGTGTGTACTGAACAGATAGCCCACGTAGGTTAAAATCACCCGAACAGTCCACGGGAAGGGTCAGCGTGCTGAGTCCAAGGACAAACGAGCTGATATGTGTACTGATAGACAGCCACGGACGTCATGTGTGTGCTGATGGACACACAAAGACACACACGGACACACACGGACAGCCACGGACGTCCTGTGTGTGCTGACAGACACACACGGACGTCCTGTGTGTGCTGACGGACACACACGGACGTCATGTGTGTGCTGATGGACACCCACGGACGTCCTATGTGTACTGAACAGATAGCCACGTGGGCCAAAATCACCCAAAGAGTCCACGGCAAGGGTCAGCGTGCTGAGTCCAAGGACCAACGTGCTGATATGTGTACTGATGGACAGCCACATACTTTGGTATAATACAGATGGACAGCGTCCTGTGTATGCTGACGGACAGCCACGGACATCATGTGTGTGCTGACGGACACACACAGACAGCCACGGACGTCATGTGTGTGCTGACAGACAGCCATGGACAGCCACGAACGTCCTGTGTGCTAGCGGACACCCACGGACGTCCTGTGTGTACTGAACAGACAGCCCACGTGGGCCAAAATCACCCGAACAGTCCACGGGAAGGGCCAGCGTGCTGAGTCCAAGGACCAACGTGCTGATCTGTGTACTGATGGATAGCCACAGACATCCTGTGTGTGCTGCGGATACACAAGGACAGCCACGAACGTCCTGTGTGTGCTGACGGACACACACGGACGGACACACACGGACGTCCTGTGTGTGCTGACGGACGTCCTGTGTGTGCTGACGGACACACATGGACACACACGTACAACCACGGACGTCCTGTGTGTGCTGACGGACAGCCACAGACAGCCACATACGTCTTGTGTGTGCTGGCGGACACCCACGGACGTCCTTTGTATACTGAACAGACAGCCCACGTGGGCCAAGATCAGCCAAACAGTCCACGGGAAGCGTATGCGTGCTGATTCCAAGGACCAACGTGCTGATATGTGTACTGATGGACAGCCACAGACGTCCTATGTGTGCTGACGGACACACATGGACACACACGGACAGCCACAGACAGCCACAGACATCCTATGTGTGCTGGCAGACACCCACAGATGTCCTGTGTGTACTGAACAGACAGCCCACGTGGCCAAAATGAACCTAACAGTCCACGGGAAGGGTCACCGTGCTGAGTCCAGGGACCAGCGTGCTGATATGTGTGTGTGCGCTGACGGACGTCCTGTGTGAGCTTACGGACAAACACAGACACACACGGACGGCCATGGATGTCCTATGTGTGCTGACGGACACACACGGAAGTCCTGTGTGTGCTGACGGACACCCACGGATGTCATGTGTGTACTGAACAGACAGCCCACGTTGGCCAAAATCAGCCGAACAGTCCATGGGAAGCGTATGCGTGCTGATTCCAAGGACCAACGTTCTGATATGTGTACTGATGGACAGCCACAGACGTCCTATGGGTGCTGACGGACACACACGGACACACACAGACAGCCACGGACGTCCTGTGTGTGCTGACAGACAACCACAGACGTCCTGTCTGTGCTGACGGACACCCACGGACGTCCTATGTGTACTGAACAGACAGCCCACGTGGGCCAAAATCACCCGAACAGTCCACGGGAAGGGCTAGCGCGCTGAGTCCAAGGACCAGCGTGCTGATATGTGTACTGATGGACAGCCACAGACGTCCTGTGTGTGCTGACGGACACACACGGACAGCCACGGTCGTCCTGTGTGTGCTGACGGACAGCCACGGACATCCTGTGTGTGCTGGCGGACACCCACGGACGTCCTGTGTATACTGAACAAACAGCCCACGTGGGCCAAAATAACCCAAACAGTCCACGGGAAGGGCCAGCGTGCTGAGTCCAAGGACCAGCACGCTGATATGTGTACTGATGGACAGCCACAGACGTTCTATGTGTGCTGACGGACACACACGAACACACACGGACACACACTGACAGACACGGAAACCCACGGACGTTCTATGTGTGCTGGCGGACACCCACGGACATTCTGTGTGTACTGAACCGACAGCCCACATGTGCCAAAATCACCCACAGACAGCCAAAATCACCCGAGAATCCAAAAATTCAAAAATTAATATTTTTGAAGAAAGTTTTCTGAAAGGAAACATCAAAAATATGTCAACAAAGAGTTTAGGATGTCTGTTTAGACCACGAAACCCCCGAACTTTGTATCATGAAAAAGACATGGTTCGAAGCAAAAGAAAATCATGAAAATTTACCAGAAAATAGCTTTAACCATTCTTATGAAGCATGCAAAAAATCAGATTCAAATTAGAAGTATTGTTTTTGTTACATTAAAAATACTCCCGGAACACAACCAATGTCTATATAAGGGGTATGCACTCTTCTGAGCCAACCCTCAGTACCCGAAGGGGTATGTAGTGTTGGACTGCTCGGTCCAACACTATCGATGGCTGGGTTGAGGTCGATGGCCGGATTGTCTCCGGTGAATTTTCCGGTAACTTTTCCGGCGATTTTTCCGGCGGACCGTTTTGCCTCTAACTTCAAATTTTTGCGCTTGTGTGGTCTTGGCCTGGTTTCATCCGTCTTCCAGTTGCTCTTTTGATTACATATCAAGAGTGGTTGGAAAGATTGATGTTAGCGGGGCAAATGAACATTCGGCGTATGAGTGGTGATTGGATAGCTAGTGTTTGTAGGCTCTGTGCTTGCGCACCCAACTACAGACCAACTATCCTCCTCAATTTCTTCACTAGCATAGTTTTATGCTTGTTGAACTGATCCGGGGCCTGTGTTGCATACCTATCTGGAAGGAAATGTTAAGCTTTGCTTAAAATGTTGTTTGCGGCATCTCCTTCAGTGGGGAAGTCGTGAACACATAAGCCGGCACATGTGATCCTTGCGTCTTTGCATAATTTATGCAATGTTCGCAAAGGTGAATAAGCTGTTTGCTGAGATCTCGGTTGCGGAAA
Source organism: Brassica napus (assembly GCF_020379485.1). Lineage (NCBI taxonomy): Eukaryota > Viridiplantae > Streptophyta > Magnoliopsida > Brassicales > Brassicaceae > Brassica > Brassica napus. Next base: position 40,797 of record NW_026014459.1, on the reverse strand, counting down.
TATTATGGCGGTGACTCGAAGAATATATGTCCCACTAAGCACGTTTGTCTCCGGACAAAAGATGACGGTCAAGGCTGCGTCTGTTCCCACTTTCCATGTGTTTGCAGGAATATGACGTGGTCTTGCCCTGATTTATGAATGCTACCTAGTTGATCTTGCCAGTAGTCATATGCTTGTCTCAAAGATTAAGCCATGCATGTAATAACCCTCACGAGCAGATAGAATTTTGGTCGAGAAAATTCTTTAAGATCAGTTTGAAGATTGATCGATCAGAATTTAAATAAAAATCGACACGGTGAATTAATCTCTCGACGGGCTGTCTTTTGGTCAAAAAACCATCTCTTGATGGTTCTGGTTGAGTGTTAATTATTATTGTCGATTTTTATTCATGCTAGGCGAGTTTATTCAGAGCAGGACGAGATTCGAATGATGAAAAATATTTAGTCGAAACAGTCCAAATAATATCGACAAAACTCTTAAAATTATTATTGAACAGTCACATGTCTTGCACCTTCTAGCCTACTTGCTTCCTCAGTAATTAGATCACATGACATGCACCTACTTGTTTACCTGCTTGCTCATTAGAAGTCACATGCTTGTCACAAGCTGTTTGCTTCAGCTGCTTGTGTCTTTATTCATGGAAGGGAAATGTTCAGTTGCTTGTGCTGCTTGGTGTGCTGAAGCATGTCACCAGCTGTCTAACCTCAGCTTTGTCTTTTGTGGGAGCAAACCCTCATCTGAAGCAACTCCTTATGATATAAAATACCCTCTTCTCTCCTCTGGTCGTCCTGTTTCTGCAAGAAAAACCAGAGAAAAATTCAGAGAGAAAGAGAGAAAGAAGAGAGAAAAATCTGTGAGAAAAACTAGTTGAAAAATTCAGAAAAAAATTCAGAGAAGAGAATTGAGCATGGACGAACCTTTCTCACCATCCTGTGACTTTAATCAGTGTGTTCTAGTATGGTTAAGAGCTGAAGGTTTGGTGTCCAAGAGTTTAGAATCACCCAAGTTCTTTAGCCTTGGATTTTATTGGTAAGAACATATGGGTTTGATGAGATCAGTTTTGCTTGAGCTTCTGTTTTTGTTAGGTAACCAAAACGATTTGGTCTGTTTCTGATCTTGAACCTATCATGGGTATCTTGTCCTGTCATGTGTGTGCTGACAGGACAAGATTATGCACCTATTGAGAGACTTATGAAATCTCTACGTTGGAATTGTTGTTTGCATGTGGGACATTGTAGTCCTATGACACAGTTCCCATCCTGTGTGCGCTGACCCTGCTAAGAACCATCCAGGTGAATGCTGGAAAGCCATGGGAGCTTGTGTGAGATGTGGCAGCTTGGATCATTCCATCCGAGATTGCACTCGACCAAGCCGGACTCAGGGCCAATCTAGTGGCAGAGGCTCTCGGACTTGTTTCCATTGCGGCCAAAGCGGACACTTCCAAAGTGAATGTCCTAAGCGGCAAGGAGGACAAGGGAAGGGTCGTGGAGACACGGGAAAGTCGACCCAGAGCAGGCCGACCACAACACCAAGGGTGTATGAGCTGTCCCGAGACGACAGTGCTTCTGGATCGTTTGATTCGATCTCTGGTAATTTCTGAATTTATCTGTTTACATTCAATAGAATGCTTGGTCTGGAACCTAGAGTGTCTAGGGGATTCTGATGTGGGTCTCTTATAGGGACCCTCATGATTGGTGGTGTTGAAACCCACGTGCTTTTCGACACAGGGGCTACACATAGTTTTGTGAGTCCGGAACTGGTCGGAAAGGGTCTGTTCTGCCTCTGTTATGGGGATAATTCGAGACTAGTGAGGGCGGCCAGTGGGCAAATCATGCACTCATTAGGGCTCATGACTAATATCCCGGTGATGATCCAGGAGAAAAATCTGCCTGTAGATCTGATTGTGTTGCGCCTACAGAATCACGATGTGATCCTAGGCATGGATTGGTTGGGAAAGTATCGGGCCACTCTCGACTGCCACAGAGGATGTGTACGGTTGGAGACTAGACCTCACCCGATCCAGTACCAAAGTCTGAATATGAGTCCAGCTCTGGATAGAGTAGTGGTGTCAGCAATCCGAGCAGAACGGATGCTTAGACGGGGTTGTGAAGCATATTTGACCACAATTACCACTATGGAGCACGGCAGGTCTGATGATCAGAAAGATCTAACTGAGGACTCGTTGGTGTCTGAGTTCCCAGATGTGTTACGTTCGCTACAGGGTGTCCCCCCTGATAGGTCGGATCCATTTACGATTGAACTAGAACCAGGGACAGCTCCGCTGTCCAAGAGTCCGTACCGAATGGCTCCGGCCGAGATGTCCGAGCTAAAAAAGCAATTAGAAGAATTGCTGGACAAGGGGTTCATACGTCCAAGTAGCTCTCTTTGGGGTGCACCAGTCCTCTTTGTGAAAAAGAAGGATGGTAGCATGCGTCTGTGTATTGACTATCGAGGGTTGAACAGGGTTACTGTGAAGAACAAGTACCCGTTGCCCAGAATAGATGAGTTGTTGGATCAACTCAAAGGAGCCAAGTGGTTTTCTAAGATTGATTTGGCCTCAGGGTATCATCAGATCCCTATAGAGCCAAATGATATTAGAAAGACAGCATTCCAGACCAGGTACGGCCACTACGAGTTTGTGGTTATGCCATTCGGTCTGACCAATGCGCCTGCTGCATTCATGAAAATGATGAACAGCGTGTTCCGAGACTTCCTGGACGAATCAGTGATCATCTTCATTGATGATATCCTGATTTACTCCACGGATGAGAAATCTCATTGGAAACACCTGAGAGCCGTGCTGGAACGATTACGGGAACACAAGCTCTATGCAAAACTCAGTAAATGCAGTTTTTGGCAGAAGAGCATTGGGTTTCTCGGCCACATTGTGTCCGGTGAGGGTGTCTCGGTGGATCCAGAGAAGATCAGGGCAATCAAAGATTGGCCTCGACCACGCAGTGCCACGGAAGTCAGAAGCTTCCTAGGGCTGGCAGGTTATTATAGAAAGTTTGTGAAAGGATTCGCAAGCTTGGCTCAGCCTATGACACGGTTGACCGGGAAGGAGGTTAAGTTCACATGGTCTGAGGAGTGTGGGAAATGTTTTTCCGCGCTTAAGGACATGCTGACTAGCGCACCTATTCTGGTTCTTCCAGAGGCCGACCAACCCTATGTGGTTTATACGGACGCGTCCATAACAGGACTAGGTTGCGTATTAACCCAGCATGGGAAGGTCATCGCCTATGCGTCAAGGCAGTTGAGAAAACATGAGGGAAACTACCCCACCCATGACCTTGAAATGGCTGCGGTAGTGTTCGCCTTAAAGATTTGGCGATCATACTTATATGGTGCCAAGGTTCAGATACTTACGGACCATAAGAGTCTTAAGTATATATTCACCCAGCCTGAGTTAAACTTAAGGCAGAGAAGGTGGATGGAGTTTGTAGCTGATTACGATCTGGATATCACCTATCATCCGGGAAAGGCTAATCTGGTCGCAGATGCCTTGAGCCGGAGAAGGGCCAACGTATCAGCCGAACGAGAAGCGGACGACCTGGACGGTACGGTTCGTGCCCTACGGTTGAACGCATCGACCAAAGAGTCTGAACCACTCGGATTAGAGGCGGTCAATCAGGCCGACCTGCTTACCCGAATTCGGTTGGCTCAAGGTCAGGACGAGAACCTAAACAAGGTTGCTCAGAATGATAGGACGGAGTACCAAACTGCAAAGGATGGTACCATCCTAGTAAACGGTCGGATCAGTGTTCCTAATGATAGGAGTCTAAAGGAAGAGATTATGAGGGAGGCTCATAAATCCAGATTCTCGGTTCATCATGGTGCGACCAAGATGTACCAGAACCTTAAGAAGTTCTATCATTGGATCCGTATGAAGGCCGATGTCGCGGAATGGGTGGCCAAGTGTTCCACTTGCCAACTCATCAAAGCAGAACATCAAGTGCCTACTGGGTTATTACAAAGCTTTCCTATTCCAAAATGGAAATGGGATCACATCACAATGGACTTTGTGACTGGGTTCCCTACTACGAGGAATAAGAAAGATGCGGTTTGGGTTGTGGTTGATCGCCTAACCAAATCAGCACACTTCCTGGCTATCAAAAAGTCGGATGGGGTAGATCAGATTGTACGTAAGTAAATTGATGAGATCGTCCGACTACATGGTGTACCGGCAAGCATAGTTTCAGATAGGGATTCAAGGTTCACATCTTACTTCTGGAAGGCTTTCCAAAAAGCTTTAGGAACAAGAGTGAACATGAGTACAGCCTATCACCCACAGACGGATGGACAGTCTGAACGTACGATCCAGACATTGGAAGATATGTTGCGAGCATGTGTTCTAGACTGGGGTGATTCCTGGGAGAAACATCTACCTCTGGTAGAATTTGCTTACAGCAATAGCTTCCATAGTAGTATTGGCATGTCGCCATACGAAGCTCTCTATGGGCGTCCATGCAAGACACCCTTATGCTGGACCCAAGTAGGGGAACGCAGCATGATTGGTCCGGAGATTGTCGAAGAGACAACCGAAAAGATCAAGTTCTTGAGGGACAAGATGAGACAGGCACAAGACCGCCAAAAGAACTATGCAGATCGAAGAAGGAAAGATCTCGAGTTCCAAGTAGGTGACTTGGTGTATCTCAAAATGATTACCTTCAAAGGACGAGTCCGGATCTCCGGAAGACGGAAGTTAGATCCGAGATACTTGGGGCCGTTCATGATCAGATCAGGACGTCCTGTGTGTGCTGACAGACACCCATAGATGTCATGTGTGTACTGAACAGACAGCCCACGTGGGCCAAAATAACCCAAACAGTCCACGGGAAGGGTCAGTGTGCTGAGTCCAAGGACCAACGTGCGGATATGTGTACTGATGGACAGCCATGAACGTCCTGTGTGTGCTGACGGACACAGACGGACACACACAGACGTCTTGTGTGCGCTGGCGGACACCCACGGACGTCCTGTGTGTACTGAACAGACAGCCCACGTGGGCTAAAATCACCCGAACAGTCCACGAGAAGGGCCAGCGTGTTGAGTCCAAGGACCAGCGTGCTGATATGTGTACTGATGGACAGCGATGGACATCCTGTGTGTGCTGACAGACACACACGGACAGCCACAGATGTCCTGTGTGTGCTGGCGGACACCCACGGATGTCCTATGTGTACTGAACAGAAAGCCCACGTGGGCCAAAATCACCCGAACAGTCCAATGGAATGGCCAGCGTGCTGAGTCCAAGGACCAACATGCGGATATGTGTACTGATGGACAGCCATGGACGTCCTGTGTGTGCTGACGGACACAGACGGACACACACAGACGTCTTGTGTGCGCTGGCGGACACCCACGGACGTCCTGTGTGTACTGAACAGACAGCCCACGTGGGCCAAAATCAACTGAACAGTCCATGGGAAGGGTCAGCGTGCTGAGTCCAAGGACCAACGTGCTGATATGTGTACTGATGGACAGCCACAGACGTCTTGTGTGTGCTGACAGACACACACGGACAGCCACGGACGTCCTGTGTGTGCTGACGGACACACACGGACGTCCTGTGTGTGCTGACGGACACCCACATACGTCTTGTGTGTACTGAACAGACAGCCCACGTGAGCCAAAATCACCCGAACAGTCCACGAGAAGGGTCAGCATGCTGAGTCCAAGGACCAACATGCTGATATGTGTACTGATGGACAGCCGCGGACGTCTGTGTGTGCTGACGGACAAACACGGACACACACGGACAGCCACGGACGTCCTGTGTGTGCTGACGGACACCCACGTATAGGTACGGACATCCTTTGTGTACTGAACAGACAGCCCATGTGGGCCAAAATAACCCTAACAGTCCACGGGAAGGGCCAGCATGCTGAGTCCAAGGACCAGCGTCCTGATATGTGTACTGATGGACTGCCACGTACGTTCTGCGTGTGCTGACAGACACACACAGACAGCCACGGACGTCCTGTGTGTGCTGACGGAGACACACGGACGTCCTGTGTCTACTGAACAGACAGCCCCACATGGGCCAAAATCACCCACGGACAGCCAAAATCACCCGAGAAGCCAAAAATTCAAAATCTAATATTTTTGAAGAAAGTTTTCTGAAAGGAAACATCAAAATATGTCAACAAAGAGTTTAGGATGTCAAGTGTTGATCAAAAGTTGTTGTAGACATCCGTTTAGACCACGAAACCCCGAAATTTCTAGCATGCAATATACATGATTAGAAGCAAAAGAAAATCATGAAAATTTACCAGAAAATAGCTTTAACCATTCTTATGAAGCATGCAAAAAATCAGATTCAAACTCGAAGTATTTTTTTTCAGTCTGTCACTTGTAGACATTGGTCGTCACTCCTTACTCGACTGCTCGGTCCAACACTATCGATGGCTGGGTTGAGATCGATCCTTTAGACCTTCGGAATTTGAAGCCACAGACGTCCTGTGTTAGCTGACGGACACACAAGGACATCCTGTGTGTGCTGATGGACACACACAGACGTCCTGTGTGTACTGAACAGACAGCCCACGTGGGCAAAAATCACCCGAACAGTCCACGAGAAGGGCCAGCGTGCTGAGTCCAAGGACCAGCGTGCTGATATGTGTACTGATGGACAGCCATGAACATCCTGTCTGTGCTGACAGACACACACGGACACACACGGACAGCCACAGACGTCATTCAAACTCGGAGTATTTTTTTTCAGTCGGTCACCTGTAGACATTGGTCGTCACTCCTTACTCGACTGCTCGGTCGAACGCTATCGATGGCTGGGTTGAGATTGATCCTTTAGACCTTCGGAATTTGAAGCCACAGACGTCCTGTGTTAGCTGACGGACACACAACGACATCCTGTGTGTGCTGATGGATACACACAGACGTCCTGTGTGTACTGAACAGACAGCCCACGTGGGCCAAAATAACCCGAACAGTCCACGAGAAGGGCCAGCGTGCTGAGTCCAAGGACCAGCGTGCTGATATGTGTACTGATGGACAGCCACGGACATCCTGTGTGTGCTGACAGACACACACGGACACACACAGACAGCCACATACGTCCTGTGTGTGCTGGCGGACACCCACGGACGTCCTATGTATACTGAACAGAAAGCACACGTGGGCCAAAATCACCCGAACAGTCCAATGGAATGGCCAGCGTGCTGAGTCCAAGGACCAACGTGCGGATATGTGTACTGATGGACAGCCATGGACGTCCTGTGTGTGCTGACGGACACAGACGGACACACACAGACGTCTTGTGTGCGCTGGCGGACACCCACGGACGTCCTGTGTGTACTGAACAGACAGCCCACGTGGGCCAAAATCAACTGAACAGTCCACGGGAAGGGTCAGCGTGCTGAGTCCTAGGACCAACGTGCTGATATGTGTACTGATGGACAGCCACAGATGTCCTGTGTGTGCTGACGGACACACACGGACAGCCACGGACGTCCTGTGTGTGCTGACGGACACACACGGACGTCCTGTGTGTGCTGACGGACACCCACATACGTCTTGTGTGTACTGAATAGACAGCCCACGTGAGCCAAAATCACCCGAACAGTCCACGAGAAGGGTCAGCATGCTGAGTCCAAGTACCAACATGCTGATATGTGTACTGATGGACAGCTGCGGACGTCCTGTGTGTGCTGACAGACAAACACGGACACACACGGACAGCCACAGACGTCCTGTGTGTGCTGACGGACACCCACGGACGTCCTGTGTGTACTGAACAGACAGCCCACGTGGGCCAAAATCACCCGAATAGTTCACGAGAAGGGCCAGCGTGCTGAGTCAAAGGACCAACGTGCGGATATATGTACTGATGGACAGCCATGGACGTCCTGTGTGTGCTGACGGACACAGACGGACACACACAGACGTCTTGTGTGCGCTGTCGGACACCCACAGACGTCCTGTGTGTACTGAACAGACAGCCCACGTGGGCCAAAATCAACTGAACAGTCCACGGGAAGGGTCAGCGTGCTGAGTCCTAGGACCAACGTGCTGATATGTGTACTGATGGACAGCCACAGACGTCCTGTGTGTGCTGACGGACACACTCGGACAGCCACGGACGTCATGTGTGTGCTGACGGACACACACGGACGTACTGTGTGTGCTGACGGACACCCACAGACGTCTTGTGTGTATTGAATAGACAGCCCACGTGAGCCAAAATCACCCGAACAGTCCACGAGAAGGGTCAGCATGCTGAGTCCAAGTACCAACATGCTGATATGTGTACTGATGGACAGCTGCGGACGTCCTGTGTGTGCTGACAGACAAACACGGACACACACGGACAGCCACAGACATCCTGTGTGTGCTGACGGACACCCACGGACGTCCTGTGTGTACTGAACAGACAGCCCACGTGGGCCAAAATCACCCAAATAGTTCACGGGAAGGGCCAGCGTGCTGAGTCCAAGGACCAACGTGCTGATATGTGTACTGATGGACAGCCACAGACGTCATGTGTGTACTGATGGACACACACGGACACACACAGACACGCACAAACAGCCACGGACGTCATGTGTGTGCTGACAGACACCCATGGACATCCTGTGTGTGCTGATGGACCCACACGGACGTCCTGTGTGTACTGAAAAGACAGCCCACGTGGGCCAAAATCACCCGAACAGTCCACGGGAAGGGCCAGCGTGCTGAGTCCAAGGACCAGCGTGCTGATATGTGTACTGATGGACAGCCACGGACGTCCTGTGTGTGCTGACGGACACACACCGACAGCCACAGACAGCCACAGACACACACGGACGTCCAGTGTGTGCTGACGGACGTCCAGTGTGTGCTGGCGGACACCCACGGACGTCCTGTGTGTACTGAACAGACAGCCCACGTGGGCCGAAATCACCCAAACAGTCCACGGGAAGGGTCAACGTGCTGAGTCCAAGGACCAACGTGCTGATATGTGTACTGACGGACAGCCACGGACGTCATGTGTGTGCTGACGGACACACATGGAGAGCCACGGACGTCTTGTGTGTGCTGACGGACACACACAGACGTCTTGTGTGTGCTGACAGACACCCATAGACGTCCTGTGTGTACTGAACAGACAGCCCACATGGGCCAAAAACACCCGAACAGTCCACGAGAAGGGTCAGTGTGCTAAGTCCAAGGACCAACGTGCTGATATGTGTACAGATGGACAGCCACGGACGTTCTGTGTGTGCTGACGGACACACACGGACATAGACAGACACACACGGACAGCCACGGACGTCCTGTGTGTGCTGACGGACACCCACGGACATCCTGTGTGTGCTGACGGACACCCACAGACGTCCTGTGTGTGCTGACGGACACCCACGGACGTCCTGTGTGTACTAAACAGACAGCCCACATGGGCCAAAATCACCCGAACAGTTCACAGGATGGGCCAGCGCGCTGAGTCCAAGGAGCAACGTGCTGATATGTGTACTAATGGAGAGCCACGGACATCCTGTGTGTGCTGACAGACACACACGGACACACACGGACAGCCACGGACGGCCACGGACGTCCTGTGTGTGCTGAGTCCAAGGACCAACGTGCGGATATGTATACTGATGGACAGCCATGGACGTCTTGTGTGTGCAGACGGACACACACAGACGTCCTGTGTGCGCTGGCGGACGCCCACAGACGTCCTGTGTGTACTGAACAGACTGCCCACGTGGGCCAAAATCAACAGAACAGTCCACGGGAAGGGTCAGCGTGCTGAGTCCAAGGACCAACGTGTTGATATGTATACTGATGGACAGCCACAGACGTCCTGTGTGTGCTGACGGACACCCACAGACGTCTTGTGTGTACTGAACAAACAGCCCACGTGAGCCAAAATCACCCGAACAGTCCATGAGAAGGCTCAGCGTGCTGAGTCCGAGGACCAACATGCTGATATGTGTACTGATGGACAGCCGCGGACGTCCTGTGTGTGCTGACGGACAAACACGGGCGCACACAGACAGCCACGGACGTCCTGTGTGTGCTGACGGACACCCACGGACATACTGTGTGTACTGAACAGACAGCCACGGACGTCCTGTGTGTACTGAACAGACAGCCCACGTGGGCCAAAATCACCCGAACAGTCCACGGGAAGGGTCAACATGCTGAGTCCATGGACCAACGTGCTGATATGTGTACTGACGGACAGCCACGGACGTCCTGTGTGTGCTGACGGACACACACGGACACACAAGGAGAGCCACGGACATCCTGTGTGTGCTGACGGACACACACGGACGTCCTGTGTGTGCTGACAGACACCCATGGACGTCATGTGTGTACTGAACAGACAGCCCACGTGGGCCAAAATCACCCGAACCGTCCACGGGAAGGGTCAGTGTGCTGAGTCCAAGGACCAACGTGCTGATATGTGTACTGGTGGACAGCCACAGACGTCCTGTGTGTGTTGACCGACACACACGGACACACACGGACAGCCACGGACGTCCTGTGTGTGCTGACGGACACACACGGACGTCCTGTGTGTGCTGACGGACACCCACGGACGTTCTGTGTGTACTGAACAGACAGCCCAAGTGGACCAAAATCACCCGAACTGTCCACGAGAAGGGCCAGCGTGCTGAGTCCAAGGACCAACGTGCTGATATGTGTACTCATAGACGGCCACAGACATCTTGTTTGTGCAGACGGACACACACGGACAGCCACGGACGTCCTGTGTGTGCTGACGGACAACCACGGACAGCCACAGACGTCCTGTGTGTGCTGGCGGACACCCACGGACGTCCTGTGTCTACTGAACAGACAGCCTACATGGGCCAAAATCACTCGAACAGTCCACGGGAAGAGTCAGCATGCTGAGTCCAAGGACCAACGTGCTGATATGTGTACTGATGGATAGCCACGGACGTCCTGTGTGATTGCTGATGGACACACACAGACACACACGGACACACACAGACAGCCACGGACGTCCTGTTTGTGCTGACAGACACCCACGGACATCCTGTGTGTGCTGATGGACACCCACGGATGTCCTGTGTGTAATGAACAGACAGCCCATGTGGGCCAGAATCACCCGAACAGTCCACGGTATGGGCCAGCATGCTGAGTCCAAGGACCAGCGTGCTAATATGTGTACTGATGGACAGCCACGGACGTCCTGTGTGTGCTGACGGACACACACGGACACACACGGACAGCCACAGACGTCCTGTGTGTGCTGACGGACAGCCACGAATAGGCACAGACGTCCTTTGGGTACTGAACAGACAGCCCACGTGGGCCAAAATCACCCTAACAGTCCACGGGAAGGGCCAGCGTGCTGAGTCCAAGGACCAGCGTTGTAAGACCCGATCCCGGCCGCCTAGGCCACGGTCGATGCCTCACGTCGCTCGGTCTACTTCCTAGCCGAACCTCTTAATTTTGCCCTTTATTTATAATATCGCCTAAAGGCGAGGGCTAACTTAGATCTTAGCTAATGACTTCCCTAGTCATTAATAGCATAGATCCTTTCAACAGATACGCAGTGGATTATTCTCTAGTTAACCATTGGTCTAAAACCAATCTAACACTTGTCTGGTCAGATCACCTCAGCTACTGGTCAGTAAACACAACTGCCAGCTAGCTCCAAGGTCGATCCTGAACCTAGACCAAGTCATACAATCAGAGGTTCCGTTCCCCTAAGCCATTCTATCTAGATCTACATAAGTAAATGCTAGATCATACCTTTGCCACATCTATGGAGCTTATTAGCTCATCGGGTCCTCCATTGACTTGAATTGCTCTTGCTTAACAGCTGGACCACGATCACTCAATGATCTTACTTAAGGTCCTTATCTTGACTCCTGCATCAAACAACTCCCCTAGGTACTTAGTCATTCAACCAACCATCCCCACAGACATAAGTAACCTTTGAGAAGTCTTCGAAAGGATAAGGATATGTATTTGGCCTATCTCGGCTCAAGCACAATCCAAAATCCTTTTGCCTTATAGGCAATAGTACCAAGTCCATCTTCTGGACTGACAAAGCTCATTAGATCCTAAGTCAATCAACCAACCATCCTCACATGACTTGGAACTGATGAGTCATCATCTGGCCTGATCGGCCTTGGGACTTAACCCAGACAACAGATATGACTTGTTCATACCAACTGATGCATTCATTAATCAGGTTAGCACCGATACCTTAGACCATCATTCAGAGGTCAGGTCGTCCATACTCAACCATGATCAGATCTTACACGGTCTTTCTTGAACAATCACACTTAGGCTCAGTATCCATGGTCTACGACATATAGTACTAGCCACACACTTCGTCATGACTCTTAGCCAATACCGAAGCTATCAACACCAAGGTTGATATCTAGAAGCATCACATCAATACTCTTACTCCAGCAACATGACTATCCATACTAGTGTTCGGCCATTGGACCATCGTTATGAAACATGATCCGACCACTAGACTTCATAAGCCGTCGCCTACTTGGCAGGTATTGATATAACCGGCCTTCCATTGCCATCATGTAGGTCTACTCCCTACATAAGGCATATGGCGCCTATCCTACTCACCAACCCAAAGTTGATTGTAAGATATCCCACTTAGCCTTTGCGCCTAAAACCATCCAACCATAGCCGGATTGTCCATAGTCCCGTCTAACCGTCTGGTTAAGATCTAGGTGCGATCGACCAGTTATAAGTCCGGCCCAAAGGCTCACGGACCTTCTTACCTGATCCGACCCAAAGCCTGGATCCATACCACAGAGTAAGGCCCAAGACCAAACCGGATTGCCTTGCAACCGATCAGACCTTGCGACACAACACTCCGGTTAAACTGACCGTCCGTCCGTTCGACTATGCAGCCGCGGACTGTTCACTTGGTTCGGCCTAAGCCTTGAACCAAAGGCACCGTTTGGAACTCACACCCTTTGGGAACTAGTACCCTTTGGACAAACGTGCCTCTTGGCAACTCATGACCCTTGGCATCTCACACCCATTCAGATGCTCCAACCGTTAGACCTAACCGTCTGGTCCGTGCGTGTGTCCGGCCTATGGCCAAAGGACCACGCCTTAACCTACACAAGTCATGAACCATTGTGACTGTTCAGGGAAGGGTTGCAACCGTTCAGAACAGAACAGAACCGCCCCTATCCAATAGGATCACCTTAGGCCGGTTTAGACCATGTGCGCGCCTAACTCGACGGTTATGGACCGCGACCGCATTACTCAACCAGAACCACGGTTATAACCAATCCCAACATATCCACAAGGCCACGCCAATGTACAGATGGAGTAGAAGAGGAATTAGATGAAAAGAATAAGAAGAATGGGACACAATCCAAACGCCCATGGCTAGACCGGTTCGGACTGCCCGATGGTCTTAGCCGATGATTCGGTGGTTACCCCACTGACCCTATCTGACTGAACCACGGCTTTGGGGTCCTTCTCCAGACCTTTCTCTATGCCTTGGGTATTCATAACCACACGGCCTCCTCTCTCCTAAACCGTTCTACTTGCCGGAGATACAAAACCACCACGACTGGCCCTTTTCCGGCCGATCTCTTGGCCAGAACTCTCTCTCTCTCTCTCTCTCTCTACGTTTTTCCATGAGTATTTTACTCTGGAATTGGATAATGAAATCAACAGGAGAGCCCCCATATTTATAGAAAAGGAGGGGGTAAGTCTTGCCCCACAAACAGGCATGACTTGCTAGCGAATGGGCACCATCGGCCAAGGGTTGTGCCCTCTCTGCCACTTGCATCCCTTCGCCCTTTCTGATTGGGTTTGGGGTCGGTCATAAGCCCAACCCACGCCCCAAGCCTCCTGGACTTAGCCCACGGCCTTGTCCAAAGACCCAACAGCCCATGGCCTCATGGCCGGACCTCACATGCCGCCACTGACCCGGACCCGGACCATCGGCCTAAAACCCGAACAGTCCGTCTAGCTGAGATGAGCTGACTCCCAGCTGCCTCAGCTGAGTGAGCTAGTAGTACAGCTAGTGGAGCTGACTTAAAAGTGGCTGAGCTGGAGTGAACTCAACCTAGCTTCGTTAAGCTGGTCGAGCTACTTCTCTATCTCGTCCAGCTACCGTCTTACTCGTCTTAGCTGTCTCTTTGCTCTTATAAGGTTAAGTCTAAGTTTCCTTATGTCCTTAACCTTCTTTCTTGACCATGGAACGCTTGCCTTGATGTCCTAAGACTGGCTGGTACGTTTCCTCGAACCATGGCTGTCCCGACAATCCTTTCCAGGATTGGGGGCGTGACAAGTCTCCCGCACTTGTAATGGATTCGTCCTCGAATCCGGTGATGATTATATCTTGTCCCAAGACAAAATATTCCAACTGAACTTATTCTAGTCTTGATCAGAGAATAGAACAAGCTTGATTCAAAACCACCAAATGACCACTTCGATGTACCAGTCAAGTCCTCACGAACTTATTCCAATCTTTAGGCTGCTTGTCCTACAACAAGTCCTAACAGATTGTTATGGTTCTTTTGTCCGTCATGGACAATAAGGTTCATGACCTCAGCCACAACGTAATGGATCATCCCCTTAACCGGCCACAACCTTTTCAGGCTTGGCCGCATTGTGATCTTAGTCCCTCCAGACTAAAAACGCCTCAGACTTGACTTCTTTCCTTCACTGGACTTTGTCATAATTTGATCCTGGTCCTTCCTTGGACTCGATAGTACTCTGGTCCTGGTCCACTCAAGGACTCGACCGTTTCACCCCAACCATAGGTCCATCTCCGAATAGGTCGTGGCCTGATCCTCGTCCTTTACTGGACTTGATCATTCTCAACCTTAGGTCAAACTCCGACTTGGTTGTACTGCGACCATGGTCCTCTCTCGGACATGGTCAATTTCTGCCCTGCCATCTCGGCCGGGGCCGACAGAAACGGACTCTAGGATAGCGGGGCTGTCCCTGGTTCCAGTTCAATCATAAATGGATCCGACCTATATGGGGGGACACCCTGAAGCGAACAGAACACATCTGGGAACTCAGACACCAACGAATCCTCAGAAAGGTCTTTCCAACAGACAAAACAGTCAGGCTCTGTAGTTGTAATTGTTGCCAAAAAGGACTGACAACCCTGTTCTAGTATCCGAATCGCTCGAAATGCTAAAACCACTACTTTCTCTTGAGCCGAACACAGACATTGGTACTGGAACGGATGAACCCCAGTCTCCAATTGCACACGACCTTTATGGCAATCGAGAGTGGCCCGATACTTTCCCAACCAGTCCATACCTAGGATCATCTCGTGATTCTTTAGGTGGACACAGACCAGATTCATGGGGAAGACCTTTCCCTGTATCTGCACTGGGATATTCGACATGAGACCTAGTGAGTTCCTGGCTTGCCCACCGGCTGCCCTCACTATCCCAAAATTATCACCAGTGTACAGACAGAGCAGACCCTTTCCGACCAGTCCCGGACTCACAAAACCTATGTGTAGCCCTGCGTCGGAAAGTAAGTGGGTTTTTACACCACCAATCATGAGGGTTCCTATCAGAGACCGCCATTAGAATCCCCTAGACCATTCTAGGTTCCAGACCAAGTATTACTACTTGAATGTAAAAAGATAAATTTAGAGATTGCCAGAGATCGAATCAAAAGATCCGGAAGCTCCGTCGTCTCGTGACAGTTTATACACCCTCGGTGTTGTGGTTGGTTTGCCTTAGGACGCCTTGCCTGTGTCTCCACGGCCCTTCCCCTGACTTCCTTGCAGCTTGGGACACTCCTATTGGAAATGTCCTTGCTGGCCACAATGGAAACAAGTCATCTGGCCGCTTCTACCAGACGGGTTCGGTCGAGGACAGTTTTGAACCCCATGGTCCATGCTGCCACAATGAACACAAGCCCCCTTGGCCTTCCAGCACTCACCGGTATGGTTCCGTCCACATTTGGAACACGCAGGTTGGCAACCAGAGGTCTTACCTCCGTCCACCTGGTCCCATTTTCTCTTTTTATCATTAGTCTTGCCCGATGGGCCAGACTGTGGCTTAGCCTTAAGCTTAGCTTCTTCAGCCAAGTTAGACTCCAACAAAGCCACCCGTTCCACTTCCAGTGGGTACCTAGATGAGTAGGATTTCGGTTTAATCACACATTTAGAAAATGTCCCAAACCATTCTCCAAAGCGTCTTACTATTGCGAATGCTCACACCATTCACAACAGCAATTATAATATACCTCAATCCCCATCATACTAAGATACTTAACATCTTGTTCTTCCAATGATTGGAACAAACACCCTGAGTTTCCTCATTCTTTCTTTGGACGGATTCAGATTGGAATTGATTCATTCCATCCAACTAGATCTAAGGAAACCTACCTTGACCTATACCGAGTCCTAGCTGATCTATCTGATCACAAGTCCACTCGTGTACTGGTCATGTAGTGTCTCCTTTGAGTCAGATTTAACATTGCATATGCTTTAGTTATTATGAACGGCCATCAAGGGATAACACTTAACTTCAGTAGAGTGCTGCACGTTTATTTCAACCTAAGCCACTCTCTGGTCGATGTTACTTCCCTTGTCCTAATCCATAAACAAGTTTTGCATTTCTTCCATCCCTTCCAACCCGTCTATTACTTCTAAATACTAGATCGACCAACCTTTCTGTTTTTAGGTTCTTGCCCTTGGAAAATGTATCTTGGCTAAGCCGGTTCATCTTAGAATTCACTAATTCACAAGCATGATACCCTAGCTTACCTCAACTCTTTCTTGGCTCACCCCAACTAAGGTTTCATAGTCATCATAGTTTTGGAAATAATTTCGGTATGGAACACATAATCTTAGAGCGTTCTCCTAAACAGGATAAACCTGGCTCTGATACCAACTTGTAAGACCCAATCCCGGCCGCCTAGGCCTTGGTCGATGCCTCACGTCGCTCGGTCTACTTCTTAGCCGAACCTCTTAATTTCTGCCCTTTATTTATAATATCGCCTAAAGGCGAGGGCTAACTTAGATCTTAGCTAAAGACTTCCCTAGTCATTAATAGCATAGATCCTTTCAACAGATACGCAGCGGATTATTCTCTAGTTAACCATTGGTCTAAAACCAATCTAACACTTGTCTGGTCAGATCACCTCAGCTACTGGTCAGTAAACACAACTGCCAGCTAGCTCCAAGGTCGATCCTGAACCTAGACCAAGTCATACAATCAGAGGTTCCGTTCCCCTAAGCCATTCTATCTAGATCTACATAAGTAAATGCTAGATCATACCTTTGCCACATCTATGGAGCTTATTAGCTCATCGGTCCTCCATTGACTTGAATTGCTCTTGCTTAACAGCTGGACCACGATCACTCAATGATCTTACTTAAGGTCCTTATCTTGACTCCTGCATCAAACAACTCCCCTAGGTACTTAGTCATTCAACCAACCATCCCCACAGACATAAGTAACCTTTGAGAAGTCTTCGAAAGGATAAGGATATGTATTTGGCCTATCTCGGCTCAAGCACAATCCGAAATCCTTTTGCCTTATAGGCAATAGTACCAAGTCCATCTTCTGGACTGACAAAGCTCATTAGATCCTAAGTCAATCAACCAACCATCCTCACATGACTTGGAACTGATGAGTCATCATCTGGCCTGATCGGCCTTGGGACTTAACCCAGACAACAGATATGACTTGTTCATACCAACCGATGCATTCATTAATCAGGTTAGCACCGACACCTTAGACCATCATTCAGAGGTCAGGTCGTCCATACTCAACCATGATCAGATCTTACACGGTCTTTCTTGAACAATCACACTTAGGCTCAGTATCCATGGTCTATGACACATAGTACTAGCCATACACTTCGTCATGACTCTTAGCCAATACCGAAGCTATCAACACCAAGGTTGATATCTAGAAGCATCACATCAATACTCTTAATCCAGCAACATGACTATCCATACTAGTGTTCGGCCATTGGACCATCGTTATGAAACATGATCCGACCACTAGACTTCATAAGCCATCGCCTACTTGGCAGGTATTGATATAACCGGCCTTCCATTGCCATCATGTAGGTCTACTCCCTACGTAAGGCATATGGCGCCTATCCTACTCACCAACCCAAAGTTGATTGTAAGATATCCCACTTAGCCTTTGCGGCTAAAACCATCCAACCATAGCCGGATTGTCCATAGTCCCGTCTAACCGTCTGGTTAAAATCTAGGTGCGATCGACCAGTTATAAGTCCGGCCCAAAGGCTCACGGACCTTCTTACCTGATCCGACCCAAAGCCTGGATTCATACCACAGAGTAAGGCCCAAGACCAAACCGGATTGCCTTGCAACCGATCAGACCTTGCGACACAACACTCCGGTTAAACTGGCCGTCCGTCCGTTCGACTATGCAGCCGCGGACTGTCCACTTGGTTCGGCCTAAGCCTTGAACCAATGGCACCGTTTGGAACTCACACCCTTTGGGAACTAGTACCCTTTGGACACACGTGCCTCTTGGCAACTCATGACCCTTGGCATCTCGCACCCATTCAGATTCTCCAACCGTTGGACCTAACCGTCCGTATGGACCGTCTGGTCCGTGCGTGTGTCCGTCCTATGGCCAAAGGACCACGCCTTAACCTACACAAGTCATGAACCATTGTGACTGTTCAGGGAAGGTTTGCAACCGTTCAGAACAGAACAGAACCGCCCCCATCCAATAGGATCACCTGAGGCCGGTTTAGACCATGTGCGCGCCTAACTCGACGGTTATGGACCGCGACCGCATTACTCAACCAGAACCACGGTTATAACCAATCCCAACATATCCACAAGGCCACGCCAATGTACAGAAGGAGTAGAAGAGGAATTAGATGAAAAGAATAAGAAGAATGGGACACAATCCAAACGCCCATGGCTAGACCGGTTCAGACTGCCCGATGGTCTTAGCCGATGAGTGGGTGGTTACCCCACTGACCCTATCTGACTGAACCACGGCTTTGGAGTCCTTCTCCAGACCTTTCTCTATGCCTTGGGTATTCATAACCACACGGCCTCCTCTCTCCTAAACCGTTCTACTTGCCGGAGATACAAAACCACCACGACTGGCCCTTTTCTGGCCGATCTCTTGGCCAGAACTCTCTCTCTCTCTCTCTCTCTCTCTACGTTTTTCCATGAGTATTTTACTCTGGAATTGGATAATTAAATCAACAGGAGAGCCCCCATATTTATAGAAAACGAGGGGGTAAGTCTTGCCCCATGAACAGGCATGACTTGCTAGCGAATGGGCACCATCGGCCAAGGGTTGTGCCCTCTCGGCCACTTGCATCCCTTCGCCCTTTCTGATTGGGTTTGGGGTCGGTCATAAGCCCAACCCACGCCCCAAGCCTCCTGGACTTAGCCCACGGCCTTGTCCAAAGACCCAACAGCCCATGGCCTCATGGCCAGACCTCACAGCCCGCCACTGACCCGGACCCGGACCATCGGCCTAAAACCCAAACAGTCCGTTTAGCTGAGATGAGCTGACTCCCAGCTGCCTCAGCTGAGTGAGCTAGTAGTACAACTAGTGGAGCTGACTTAGAAGTGGCTGAGCTGGAGTGAACTCAACCTAGCTTCGTTAAGCTGGTCGAGCTACTTCTCTATCTCGTCCAGCTACCGTCTTACTCGTCTTAGCTGTCTCTTTGCTCTTATAAGGTTAAGTATAAGTTTCCTTATGTCCTTAACCTTCTTTCTTGACCATGGAACGCTTGCCTTGATGTCCTAAGACTGGCTGGTATGTTTCCTCGAACCATGGCCGTCCCGACAATCCATTCCAGGATTGGGGGCGTGACAAGCGTGCTGATGTGTGTACTGATGGACTGCCACAAACGTTCTGCGTGTGCTGACAGACACACAGGAACAGCCACGGACGTCCTGTGTGTGCTGACGGAGACACACAGACGTCCTGTGTCTACTGTACAGACAGCAAACGTGGGCCAAAATCACCCACGGACAGCCAAAATCACCCGAGAAACCAAAAATTCAAAAATTAATATTTTTGAAGAAAGTTTTCTGAAAGGAAACATCAAAATATGTCAACAAAGAGTTTAGGATGTCAAGTGTTGATCAAAAGTTGCTGTACACATCCGTTTAGACCACGAAACCCCGAAATTTCTAGCATGCAAAAGACAAGGTTAGAAGCAAAAGAAAATCATGAAAATTTACCAGAAAATAGTCTTAACCATTCTTATGAAGCATGCAAAAAATCAGATTCAAACTCGAAGTATGTTTTTTCAGTTTGTCACCTGTACACATTGGTCGTCACTCCTTACTCGACTGCTCGGTCCAACACTATCGATGGCTGGGTTGAGATCGATCCTTTAGACCTTCGGAATTTGAAGCCACAGACGTCCTGTGTTAGCTGACGGACACACAAGGACATCCTGTGTGTGCTGATGGACACACACAGACGTCCTGTGTGTACTGAATAGACAGCCCACGTGGGCAAAATCACCCGGACAGTCCACGAGAAGGGCCAGCGTGCTGAGTCCAAGGACCAGCGTGCTGATATGTGTACTGATGGACAGCCACGGACATCCTGTGTGTGCTGACAGACACACACGGACACACACAGACGTCCTGTATGTGCTGGCGGACACCCACAGACGTCCTATGTGTACTGAACAGAAAGCCCACGTGGGCCAAAATCACCCGAACAGTCCAATGGAATGGCCAGCGTGCTGAGTCCAAGGACCAACGTGCGGATATGTGTACTGATGGACAGCCATGGACGTCCTGTGTGTGCTGACGGACACAGACGGACACACACAGACGTCCTGTGTGCGCTGGCGGACACCCACGGACGTCCTGTGTGTACTGAACAGACAGCCCACGTGAGCCAAAATCAACTGAACATTTCACGGGAAGGGTCAGCATGCTGAGTCCAAGGACCAACGTGCTGATATGTGTACTGATGGACAGCCACAGACGTCCTGTGTGTGCTGACGGACACACACGGATAGCCACGGACGTCCTGTGTGTGCTGACGGACACACACGGACGTCCTGTGTGTGCTGACGGACACCCACAGACGTCTTGTGTGTACTGAACAGAAAGCCCACGTGAGCCAAAATCACCCGAACAGTCCACGAGAAGGGTCAGCGTGCTGAGTCCAAGGACCAACATGCTGATATGTGTACTGATGGACAGCCGCGGACGTCCTATGTATGCTGACGGACACACACGGACACACACGGACGTCATGTATGTGCTGACGGACACCCACAGACGTCCTGTGTGTACTGAACAGATAGCCCATGCGGGCTAAAATCACCCGAATAGTTCACGGGAAGGGCCAGCCTGCTGAGTCCAAGAACCAACGTGCTGATATGTGTACTGTTGGACAGCCACGGACGTCATGTGTGTACTGATGGACACACACAGAAACACAAAGAAAGCCACGGACGTCATGTGTGTGCTGACAGACACCCACAGACATCCTGTGTGTGCTGATGGACACACACAGACGTCTTGTGTGTACTGAAAAAACAGCCCACGTGGGCCAAAATCACCCGAACAGTCCACGGGAAGGGCCAGCATGCTGAGTCCAAGGACCAGCGTGCTGATATGTGTACTGATGGACAGCCACGGACGTCCTGTATGTGTTGACGGACACACACGGACAGCCGCAGACAGCCACGGACACACATAGACGTCCAGTGTGTGCTGACGGACGTCCAGTGTGTGCTGGCGGACACCCACGGACTTCCTGTGTGTACTGAACAGACAGCCCACGTGGGCCAAAATCACCCAAACAGTCCACGGGAAGGGTCAACGTGCTGAGTCCAAGGACCAACGTGCTGATATGTGTACTGACGGACAGCCACAGACGTCCTGTGTGTGCTGACAGACACACACGGAGAGCCACAGACATCCTGTGTGTGCTGACGGACACACACGGACGTCCTGTGTGTGCTGACAGACACCCATGGACGTCCTGTGTGTACTGAACAGACAGCCCACGTGGGCCAAAATCAGCCGAACAGTCCACGGGAAGGGTCAGTGTGCTGAGTCCAAGGACCAACGTGCTGATATGTGTACTGATGGACAGCCACGGACATCCTGTGTGTGCTGACGGACACACACGGACACAGCCGGACACACACGGACAGCCACGAACGTCCTGTGTGTGCTGACGGACACCCACAGACGTCCGGTGTGTGCTGACGGACACCCACGGACGTCCTGTGTGTACTAAACAGACAGCCCACGTGGGCCAAAATCACCCGAACAGTCCACAGGATGGGCCAGCGTGCTGAGTCCAAGGACCAACGTGCTGATATGTGTACTGATGGACAGCCACGGACGTCATGAGTATGCTGACAGACACACACAGACAAACACGGACAGCCACAGACGTCCTGTGTGTGCTGACGGACAGCCACGGACAGCCACGGACGTCCAGTGTTTGCTGGCGGACACCCACGTACGTCCTGTGTGTACTGAACAGACAGCCCACGGGGGACAAAATCACCCGAACAGTCCACGGGAAGGGCCAGCGTGCTGAGTCCAAGGACCAGCGTGCTGATATGTGTACTGATGGACAGCCGCGAACGTCCTGTGTGTGCTGACGGACACACACAGACACACACGGACAGCCACGGACGTCCAGTGTGTGCTGACGGACAGCCACGGACGTCCTGTGTGTGCTGGCGGACACCCACAGACGTCCTGTGTGTACTGAACAGACAGCTCACGTGGGCTAAAATCACCCGAACAGTCCACGGGAAGGGTCAGCGTGCTGAGTCCAAGGACCAATGTGCTGATATGTGTACTGATGGACAGCCACGGACGTCCTGTGTGTACTGACGGACACACACGGACACAGACGGACACACACAGACAGCCACGGACGTCCTGTGTGTGCTGACGGACACCCACAGACGTCCTGTGTGTGCTGACGGACACCCACAGACGTCCTGTGTGTGCTGACGGACACCCACGAACGTCCTGTGCGTACTAAACAGACAGCCCACGTGGGCCAAAATCACCCGAACAGTCCACAGGAAGGGCCAGCGTGCTGAGTCCAAGGACCAACGTGTTGATATGTGTATTGATGGACAGGCACGGACGTCTTGTGTGTGCTGACCACACACGGATACACACGGAAAGCCACAGACATCCTGTGTGTGCTGACGGACAGCCACGGACAGCCACGAACGTCCAGTGTGTGCTGGCGGACACCCACGGACATCATGTGTGTACTGAACAGACAGCCCACGTGGGCCAAAATCAGCCGAACAGTCCACGGGAAGGGTCAGTGTGCTGAGTCCAAGGACCAACGTGCTGATATGTGTACTGATGGACAGCCACGGACATCCTGTGTGTGCTGACGGACACACACGGACACAGCCGGACACACACGGACAGCCACGAACGTCCTGTGTGTGCTGACGGACACCCACAGACGTCCTGTGTGTGCTGACGGACACCCACGGACGTCCTGTGTGTACTAAACAGACAGCCCACGTGGGCCAAAATCACCCGAACAGTCCACAGGATGGGCCAGCGTGCTGAGTCCAAGGACCAACGTGCTGATATGTGTACTGATGGACAGCCACGGACGTCATGAGTATGCTGACAGACACACACAGACAAACACGGACAGCCACAGACGTCCTGTGTGTGCTGACGGACAGCCACGGACAGCCACGGACGTCCAGTGTTTGCTGGCGGACACCCACGTACGTCCTGTGTGTACTGAACAGACAGCCCACGGGGGACAAAATCACCCGAACAGTCCACGGGAAGGGCCAGCGTGCTGAGTCCAAGGACCAGCGTGCTGATATGTGTACTGATGGACAGCCGCGAACGTCCTGTGTGTGCTGACGGACACACACAGACACACACGGACAGCCACGGACGTCCAGTGTGTGCTGACAGACAGCCACAGACGTCCTGTGTGTGCTGGCGGACACCCACAGACGTCCTGTGTGTACTGAACAGACAGCTCACGTGGGCTAAAATCACCCGAACAGTCCACGGGAAGGGTCAGCGTGCTGAGTCCAAGGACCAATGTGCTGATATGTGTACTGATGGACAGCCACGGACGTCCTGTGTGTACTGACGGACACACACGGACACAGACGGACACACACAGACAGCCACGGACGTCCTGTGTGTGCTGACGGACACCCACAGATGTCCTGTGTGTGCTGACGGACACCCACAGACGTCCTGTGTGTGCTGACGGACACCCACGAACGTCCTGTGCGTACTAAACAGACAGCCCACGTGGGCCAAAATCACCCGAACAGTCCACAGGAAGGGCCAGCGTGCTGAGTCCAAGGACCAACGTGTTGATATGTGTATTGATGGACAGGCACTGACGTCTTGTGTGTGCTGACCACACACGGATACACACGGAAAGCCACAGACATCCTGTGTGTGCTGACGGACAGCCACGGACAGCCACGAACGTCCAGTGTGTGCTGGCGGACACCCACGGAGATCATGTGTGTACTGAACAGACAGCCCACGTGGGCCAAAATCACCCGAACAGTCCAGGGGAAGGGTCAGCGTGCTGAGTCCAAGGACCAACGTGCTGATATGTGTACTGATGGACAGCCAAGGACGTCATGTATGTGCTGACGGACACACACAGACACACACGGACACACACAGACAGCCACGGACGTCTTGTGTCTGCTGACAGACACCCACAGACGTCCTGTGTGTGCTGACGGACACCCACAGACGTCCTATGTGTACTAAACAGACAGCCCACGTGGGCCAAAATCACCCGAACAGTCCACAGGAAGGGCCAGCATGCTGAGTCCAAGGACCAACGTGCTGATATGTGTACTGATGGACAGCCACGGACGTCCTGTGTATGCTGATGGACACACACGGACAGCCACGGACGTCCTGTGTGTGCTGACGGACAGCCACAGACAGCCACAGACGTCTAGTGTGTGCGGGCGGACACCCACGGATGTCCTGTGTGTACTGAACAGACAGCCCACGTGGGCCAAAATCACCCAAACAGTCCACGGGAAGGGTCAGCGTGCTGGGTCCAAGGACGAACGTGCTGATATGTGTACTGATGGACAGCCACAGACGTCCTGTGTGTGCTGACGGACACACACGGACACACACGGACAGCCACGGACGTCCTGTGTGTGCTGACGGACACACACAGACGTCCTGTGTGTGCTGATGGATACCCACGGACGTCCTATGTGTACTGAACAGATAGCCCACGTGGGCCATCGTGCTGATATGTGTACTGATGGACAGCCACGGACGTCCTGTGTGTTCTGACGGACACACACAGACACACACGGGCAGCCACGGACGTCCTGTGTGTGCTCACAGACAGCCACGGACATCCTGTGTGTGCTGGCGGACACCCACGAACGTTCTGTGTGTACTGAACAGATAGCCCACGTGGGCCAAAATCACCCGAACAGTCGACAGGAAGGGTCAGCGTGCTGAGTCCAAGGACCAACGTTTAGAGATTAATCCTTTTCCCAAAATGCCCTGTGTGTACACGACCTGAGCAATTGATTTTCCTCTTGATTTCTCAGGTTCACATCACAAATGACTTTGTGGTAGGGAGATAGGATATTGCCGATAGAGAGGAGGAACACGAAGTCACCAGGGCCCAAGTTAGAGTGTTGGGTTAGTGTGTCGTAGAGGGTTATGGGACCCTCGAGTCAGTGTAGCGCTGATATACGGTGTTACGAGTTAGATCGAGTCGTAGATACTCATAGTTGTGATTGTGTTTTTGGTTGATTGATTTGCTTGCAGGTTCTGAATTAAGTCCTAAGTCTGGCTTAGGTACCGGATTAGGCTTGATGTGTATTTGTTAGTGTAGGCCTGACGTTGGCCTATATGTGTTTGAGTGATTGCTTGTGAAGGGTGGTGGATATTAAACTATGCGGTATCATTGGTTGGCCGATCATGTTCTTGTTTGATTGTTGGTCGATCGGCCAATGGTATTTGGATAGTCTAGGGATTGCTTGTTGACTTGTTTTAATGCAGGTTCCTGTTACTTGAAGCTAGATCATGGCAGGAGGACAAGTCTAACTTAGTAACGGTTTGCTTAGCCTTAGCTTTTATTGCATGCTAGGGCTAGATTGATTCTTATTTTGGGTTGTCCGGGTTAGAGCCTAGGTTGCGGGTAGAGGCCGCCAGCTCACTGAGTAACATTAGGTTACTCATCCAACTCCGTTGTCCTTTTTGCAGGTCGCTTTAGGTAAGGATGATTGGATGGCTTGGTGCTAGACGTTAGGACCGCCGGTATAGATTTTCATGCCTTTTGTAAACGGTATTGTGGATTTGTGTTTAGTTGACTCCATTTTGGCATTTGGCCGGGACTGGTCTCAATTATATCAATGTATGGATATTCTCGAATTAATAAAGTAATTGTTTTCTATGCGCTTCATGAGTACTCTGATATTTGACTAGTCCGGTCTAACTCATCGTTAGGTCGTAGTACGGGTTGAAAAGCCTTAGGCCTCGATCTAACGGAAAACGCTAACTCTTGGCAGGGTTGCAAAGCCTTGTGCCTTGATTTAGCAGGACGAGTTAGTGGATGAACTGGTCTAGGTCGTGGAGTAAATTTTATGACTCTGACCGGAACGTCCCTAGCCCGTCACGTAATGCTTCCGGACCATGGTGTTGGGTTGGACGGTCAGTCATGTTCTTGTTTGATTGTAGGTTGGCCGGTTGGCTCATTCATCTCCAACCCTGGGTGTTGGACGGTCGATCAGTCGTGTTCTTGTTTGATTGTTGGCCGGTTGATCGACCTATGCTTAGGACGGTTCGGGGGGTGTTACAGTCGGGGGGCATTCATATTTCATAGTCAGAGGTGAAATTCTTGGATTTATGAAAGACAAACAACTGCGAAAGCATTTGCCAAGGATGTTTTCATTAATCAAGAACGAAAGTTGGGGGCTCGAAGACGATCATATACCGTCCTAGTCTCAACCATAAACGATGCCGACCAGGGATCAGCGGATGATGCTTTTAGGACTCCGCTGGCACCTTATGAGAAATCAAAGTTTTGGGTTCCGGGGGGAGTGTGGTCGCTGTCATGTCCCCGATCCTAGATAGGATCGGCCGGACGGGCCATGGTGCGGGGAGACGCACCAGTCAGGTCATTAGACCTTGAGACAAGCGTATCATGGCCCTGAATGAAGGTTAAGGGCATCAGTCAGCTGAGACTTAACCAGGATACGATGGAAACAAGGGTAAAGGAGCGGGGTGAGTGTTTAGGCAGCTGGACGAGTGTTGGTTTGAGTTCAATCAGCTCGGTTCAGCTGGTATTCAGTCCACCATGATCTGTTCAGCTCACAGGAGCTGGTAGACTAGCTCACTCAGCTAGGAACAGCTGGAGGTCAGCTCAATCCGGTGAACGGTGCGTTCTGGTTCGGATCAGTGTGGGCGAGTCCGGGACGGTTACTGGGCGAGCCGATGGTCCGGGTGCAGGACGGTTCGACCAAATGGGTCTTAGGCTTGGGACAGGGAGTGGGCAAGCTTCCAGAGTGTGAGCTGAGGCTCAGTGATCGATTTGCCAAAGGAAGAAAAGGGGAGAAACCGCCAATGGGCGGTTATGGGACGGTTATGGGACGGTTATGGACGGTTTTGGGAAGAAGGGATGGGATTTTGGTAACTGTTCGCCCAGGCGGTTGGGGACAGTTTAAATCGTCTCTCTCTCTCATTTCTGATCATTCTGGTCGGTTTTACTCATTCCACACAGAGAGAAACACAGAGAAAATTCAAGAGAGAAAGAGAGACACAAACCTTGGATCGGCCGATTTGATCCAAGAGATTGTTCTTGAGTGTTCCTGGTGTGTTTGGGCGTGTGATCAAGAGGATGGATTTGAGGCAGAAAGACAAGGAGAAGGCAAAGGAGAAAGAGAAGGAAGTCGCCCCTGGAGACCGAACTCCTAAGGTGAGAGGTGTGGCCAAGAGTAACCGGACAAGGCCGCGGATGATGGCCGTGTGAGCCTGGCCGGTTTGGATCGATTGGCTACTCCTTACTCTGACTTCTTCTACTCTGTTTCTTCATATATGTTGTGCTATGGATTGTTTTATGATGTTACAGGGAAGGATCCATTGATCTTAAGGCCTTGGCCTGATCAAATTCCCATGAAAGTCCCTTGTTCTTGTGTGGGCTGTTCATGGCCGAGATCACTATGATCTGAGCCGATTCTTTTGAATCTGATTATGGGAATATTTTTCTTCTGAATTATCATGAGTTTTCATGAATTTTATTTGGTATTTGGATCTCTTTTTAAAGGGGTCAGATTTGACATTTTTGATGATTGTTCTTGACTAGATTGGATCCGACCATGCAATGTGATTTGATTCTTGTTTTGTAATCTAACCTTGTGATTGTGTGTTTGTTTGGTTGGATCCAGGACCAGAAATGGACCGTGGTAAGGGAAAAGCACCATGAGGACCGCGGCCATGGGAAGATGTGTGGTGATTGGGTTGATTCTGAAAATTGTGTGATTATTGTAGCCTATTGTGCAACTTGTGAACTTATGCGATTCTAGTGTGTAATCTATTTATTAGGATGATGAATGATGTATGAACCTTGGTTAATATCTATGAAATATCTATTTGCATTAGTTGTTGCTTGATTGTTTAAGTGTGAATGTTGGAACCTCAAAACTCTGAAAAAGACTTAGAATTATTTAACACTTGAACTTGAATATGAAAGATGGAACTGGTTGCAATGTTTGGTGAGGCCGCGGTCTGGTTGGATTGAGGAATCCAGGATCGGGTTTTACAAGTTGGTATCAGAGCATTCTTGATTCTAGGATTT
Organism: Brassica napus; assembly: GCF_020379485.1. Classification (NCBI taxonomy): domain Eukaryota; kingdom Viridiplantae; phylum Streptophyta; class Magnoliopsida; order Brassicales; family Brassicaceae; genus Brassica; species Brassica napus. The sequence goes on along the minus strand of NW_026014459.1, from coordinate 12,034 downwards.
GTTGGGTTATTGGTTCACCACACACTTGGCCGTTTGGACTCATGGTGAGATAGTTGGGTTCAAAGTAATCTTTTGTACTGATTAACTTAGGAGTGATTGAGGTTTGTGTGTTCAGTTGTGGACTAACCTTTTGTTTGTGTTTGTAACTCCTAAGGGTACAAGAAGGTATAAATCTCGGAAAGGAAAGGAGGCAACTGGGGCGTCTGGAGCAGTGGGGCAGGATGGTGCTGAACAGACCGGAGTGTTACCAGCTGGAACCATTCCAACCACAGTGCTACCGGCTCTGGTGGAGCAGGTGGACAATGCAACCGGACTTCCAGTGGGTCCAACTCTTCCTACTGAGGTTAATGAAACTAATGTGGACGAGCAACAAGAGCAAGTCCATGGAGACGATACTGGGTCGTCCAACGTTGGTGCTGGGAGTGGCCAGAATGTTGATGCAAACAATGTTCGGGTCACTGGTGCCGAGGAGGTCATTGAGCCGACCATAAGGGGCTTGGTGGAGGCTATGCAGATCATGGGAGCTCAGATAGCCTCCTTGACACAGGCGTTCACACCATTGGTGAACTCGTCCGTGGGACAGGCTAATCCCCCGGTTCGGGTTGCTGCTGGAGTGGCTGATGTTGGTGCTGGCCGTGTGGCTGAGGTGATTGAGATAGACCCACCGGTCAGGCCAGTGCATGGTATGGACTACCTGAAGGTGCTGGAGCATATCTCCAAGTTGGGAACCAAACACTTTGCTGGAAGTGTTGATCCTATGGAGGCGGACGAGTGGAGAACCAGGTTGGTTCGAAACTTCAAGTCCACACGTTGTCCTGAGGATTACCAGAAGGACATAGCAGTACACTTCCTGGAGGGAGATGCACATAATTGGTGGTTAGCTTTGGACAAGCGTACCAATGGTACCATTGAGCATTTTGCTGACTTTGAGGTTGAGTTCAACCATAAGTACTTTCCTGCTGAGGCGTGGGATCGTTTGGAGTCCAAGTTCCTGGACTTGACTCAGGGACGGAGGACTGTTCGTGAGTATGAAGAAGAGTTCAACCGACTCAGGAGGTATGTGGGAAGAGAACTGGAGGATGAGAAGGTTCAAGTCCGAAGGTTCATCCGAGGCCTAAGGGTGGAACTTCGAACCTACTGTTCTGTTTGTAAGTTCCACACGGTTTCTGAGTTGGTTGAGAGGATGGCCTTGCTGGAGACCAACCTCACCGAGGAGGGTAAGCAGAAGCTGAAGAGTGTGGTGGTATCCTCGGGTCAGAGTGGTGACAAGAAGAGGAAGAGGGACTCGACCGAGGAGGGTAAAACCTCAAGTGGTAGGTCAGAGTGCCCTAAGTGTGGACGATACCACGGTGGAGAGTGCTGGAAGGCCATGGGTGCCTGTACTCGATGTGATAAGATGGATCACTCAGCCAAGGATTGTCCAAGCCCGTTGGGTGAGTCCAGGACCTGTCACCACTGCGGCCAGAAGGGCCACTACCGCAGGGACTGCCCTAAGTTGCAAGGCAACCAAAGTAAGGGACGTGGGGAGGCTAGCAGGCCAGTCAGGGACGAGGCCAGACCTCAACACCTCGTGTGTATGAGCTATCCAAGGATGTGGATGGGACTCGGCCTTTCCAAGCGATCACTGGTAACATTCTAGACTACTACTTTTACAATTCCAGTAGAATTGCATGGTATGGAACCTAGGATGGATAGATATACTTTGATGGGTCTTGTGTAGGGACCTTAAGTATTGGTGGTGTGGAAACACACACATTATTTGATACTGGAGCTACACATAGTTTTGTGAGTCCAAGTATGATAGGAAAAGGTTTGTTCCAGTATGGAACATGGGATGGTCCTGAACGAGTGAGTGCGGCCGGAGGGCAAGTTATGAACTCACTCGGTCTGGTTAAGGACATCCCTGTGGTGATCTTGGATAGGCCGATGCCTATAGATCTGATTGTTGTCCCCCTCAAGCATCATGAAGTGATCTTGGGCATGGACTGGTTGGGAAAGTATCGGGCAACTCTAGATTGTCACCGGGGAAGGGTGCAACTTGAGAACGAGTTTGGACCCCCGATCAAGTACCAAGGAATCAAGCCAACCTCTTGTAGTTTGGTGGTTTCAGCAGTCCAAGTAGAACGGATGCTTGGAAATGGTTGTGAGGCCTTTTTGGCTACCATTTACACTGATGAGGTTGTAGGGGCCTGTGACCCAGAGGGTATACCGTTGGTTCGGGAATTTCAGGATGTGTTTGGGGCACTACAGGGCATTCCCCCTGATAGGGCTGACCCATTCATCATTGAATTGGAACCTGGAACGGCCCCATTATCAAAAAGTCCATATAGAATGGCACCAGCTGAGATGGCAGAGCTGAAGAAGCAACTTGAGGAGTTGCTTGAGAAGGGGTTCATACGCCCTAGTGTATCACCTTGGGGAGCACCAGTCCTATTTGTTAAGAAAAAGGATGGTAGCTTTAGGTTGTGCATTGATTATAGGGGTTTGAACAGGGTGACTGTGAAGAACAAGTACCCTTTACCCAGGATTGATGAGTTGTTGGATCAACTCCGTGGAGCCAAGTGGTTCTCCAAGATTGACCTGGCCTCTGGGTATCATCAGATCCCCATTGCACCAGATGATGTGAGGAAGACAGCGTTCCGGACTAGGTATGGCCACTATGAGTTTGTGGTTATGCCGTTCGGACTGACCAATGCACCTGCTGCATTCATGAAGATGATGAACCGCATCTTCAGGGAATACTTGGACGAGTTTGTGATCATCTTCATTGATGATATACTCGTGTATTCCAAGACAAAGGAGGACCATGAAAGACACCTTAGGGCGGTGTTGGGCCGCCTGAGAGAACAGAAGCTCTTTGCTAAGCTAAGCAAGTGTAGCTTCTGGCAGAAGAGCATTGGGTTCCTTGGACATGTGGTGTCTGATAAAGGAGTCTCAGTGGATCAAGATAAGATCAAATGTATCCAGGAATGGCCACAGCCAAAGAATGCTACGGAAGTGAGAAGCTTCTTAGGGTTGGCTGGTTATTACAGGAAATATGTCAAGGGGTTCTCGAGCATTCGAGCAGCTCAACCTATGACTAAGCTGACAGGCAAGGACGTGAGGTTCACATGGTCTGAGGAGTGTGCGAAAAGTTTTGCAGCACTCAAGAACATGTTGACTAATGCACCTGTCCTGGTGTTGCCTGAGGCTGATCAGCCTTATGTGGTGTATACGGATGCATCCATAACTGGTCTTGGTTGTGTTTTGACACAACATGGGAAGGTGATAGCCTATGCTTCCCGACAGCTAAGGAAGCATGAGGGTAACTATCCGACCCATGATTTGGAGATGGCTGCAGTAGTATTTGCATTAAAGATATGGAGATCATATCTTTATGGTGCCAGGGTGCAAATACTCACAGACCATAAGAGCTTGAAGTACATATTCACTCAGCCTGAGTTAAACTTAAGGCAGAGGAGATGGATGGAGTTTGTTGCAGATTATGATCTGGACATAGCTTATCATCCTGGGAAAGCTAACCTAGTGGCTGATGCTTTGAGCCGCAGAAGGGCTGAAGTGTCATCTGAGAGGGAGGCGGATGAACTGGAAGGGATGATCAGGTCCTTGAACCTCAACACCTTGGTTGGTTCAGATGAGCCATTGGGGTTGGAGGCGGTGAACCAGGCCGATCTCCTGACCAGGATCAGGCAAGCTCAGGGCCTGGATGAAAATCTAAAGAAGGTAGCCGCCAATGACAAGACTGAGTACCAGACAACTGACAATGGTACCATCTTGGTCAATGGGAGGGTCAGTGTTCCTAATGATAAGGAACTCAAAGAAGAGATTATGAGACAGGCTCATAAGTCTAAGTTTTCAGTTCATCCTGGACTGAACAAAATGTATAGGGATCTGAAAAGGTACTACCATTGGGTGAGGATGAAATCTGATGTTGCAGAGTGGGTGGCTAAGTGTCCCACTTGTCAACTGGTGAAGGCAGAACATCAGGTTCCCAGTGGTCTACTTCAGAACCTACCCATACCAGAATGGAAATGGGATCACATCACAATGGATTTTGTGACTGGTTTCCCACGACCAGGAATAAGAAAGATGCGGTATGGGTTGTGGTTGATCGGCTGACCAAGTCGGCTCATTTCCTGCCCATCAAGAAAGGGGATGGGGTCGACAGGATTGTGCAAGTGTACCTAGACGAGATAGTGAGGTTGCATGGTGTTCCAGCAAGCATTGTCTCGGACAGGGATCCAAGATTTACATCTTATTTCTGGCAGGCTTTCCAAAAGGCCTTGGGAACCAGAGTGAATATGAGCACATCTTATCATCCTCAAACGGATGGGCAGTCTGAAAGGACAATCCAAACCTTGGAGGATATGCTAAGGGCATGTGTGTTAGACTGGGGAGAGTCTTGGGAAAAACACTTACCCTTAGTGGAGTTTGCTTATAACAACAGCTTCCATACAAGCATTGGTATGTCGCCATATGAGGCTTTGTATGGTAGGCCGTGCAGGACACCCCTATGCTGGACCCAAGTGGGGGAGCGTAGCATGTTGGGTCCTGAGATTGTAGAACAGACCACTGAGAAGATCAGGATGGTCAAAGAGAAGATGAAAGAGGCGCAGGACCGCCAAAAGAGCTATGCAGACAAGCGTAGGAAACATCTTGAGTTTGAGGTCAATGACCTGGTGTATCTCAAGATGATTACCTTTAAGGGTAGGACCAGGGTTTCTGGACGAAAGAAACTGGATCCTAGGTACTTGGGTCCATTCAGGATCATAGAGAGAGTGGGTGCAGTGGCATACAAGTTGGACTTGCCATCAGCAATGGATGCATACCACAATGTGTTCCATGTATCCCAACTCCGGAAATGCTTGTCTGAACAAGACATTGTCTTGCCCGAGGTTCCTGCTGACCTTGGTAAAGACCTGACTTTGGAAACCTTGCCGGTTCGGATTGTGGATCGGTCAGAGAAAGCTATGAGAAAGAAGACAGTTCCCATGATCAAAGTGGTGTGGGATTACAATGGTAAAGACCTCATCACTTGGGAAACAGAAGCAAAAATGAAAGCTATGTATCCGGATTGGTACAGACAATTTCTTCCTGAGGAAACACTTAACATGGATTCGAGGACGAATCCCAAGTTAGTGGGGGAGACTTGTCATGTCCCCGATCCTAGATAGGATCGGCCGGACGGGCCATGGTGCGGGGAGACGCACCAGTCAGGTCATTAGACCTTGAGACAAGCGTATCATGGCCCTGAATGAAGGTTAAGGGCATCAGTCAGCTGAGACTTAACCAGGATACGATGGAAACAAGGGTAAAGCGGGGTGAGTGTTTAGGCAGCTGGACGAGTGTTGGTTTGAGTTCAATCAGCTCGGTTCAGCTGGTATTCAGTTCACCATGATCTGTTCAGCTCACAGGAGCTGGTAGACTAGCTCACTCAGCTGGGAACAGCTGGAGGTCAGCTCAATCCGGTGAACGGTGCGTTCTGGTTCGGATCAGTGTGGGCGAGTCCGGGACGGTTACTGGGCGAGCCGATGGTCCGGGTGCAGGACGGTTCGACCAAATGGGTCTTAGCTTGGGACAGGGAGTGGGCAAGCTTCCAGAGTGTGAGCTGAGGCTCAGTGATCGATTTGCCAAAGGAAGAAAAGGGGAGAAACCGCCAATGGGCGGTTATGGGACGGTTATGGGACGGTTTTGGGAAGAAGGGATGGGATTTTGGTAACTGTTCGCCCAGGCGGTTGGGGACAGTTTAAATCGTCCTCTCTCTCTCATTTCTGATCATTCTGGTCGGTTTTTACTCATTCCACACAGAGAGAAACACAGAGAAAATTCAAGAGAGAAAGAGAGACACAAACCTTGGATCGGCAGATTTGATCCAAGAGATTGTTCTTGAGTGTTCCTGGTGTGTTTGGGCGTGTGATCAAGAGGATGGATTTGAGGCAGAAAGACAAGGAGAAGGAAAAGGAGAAATAGAAGGAATTCGCCCCTGGAGACCGAACTCCTAAGGTGAGAGGTGTGGCCAAGAGTAACCGGACAAGGCCGCGGATGATGGCCGTGTGAGCCTGGCCGGTTTGGATCATTGGCTACTCCTTACTCTGACTTCTTCTACTCTGTTTCTTCATATATGGTGTGCTATGGTTTGTTTTATGATGTTACAGGGAAGGATCCATTGATCTTAAGGCCTTGGCCTGATCAAATTCCCATGAAAGTCCCTTGTTCTTGTGTGGGCTGTTCATGGCCGAGATCACTATGATCTGAGCCGATTCTTTTGAATCTGATTATGGGAATATTTTTCTTCTGAATTATCATGAGTTTTCATGAATTTTATTTGGTATTTGGATCTCTTTTAGAGGGGTCAGATTTGACATTTTTGATGATTGTTCTTGACTAGATTGGATCCGACCATGCAATGTGATTTGATTCTAGTTTTGTAATCTAACCTTGTGATTGTGTGTTTGTTTGTGTTGGATCCAGGACCAGAAATGGACCGTGGTAAAGGAAAAGCACCATGAGGACCGCGGCCATGGGAAGATGTGTGGTGATTGGGTTGATTCTGAAAATTGTGTGATTATTGTAGCCTATTGTGCAACTTGTAAACTTATGCGATTCTAGTGTGTAATCTATTTATTAGGATGATGAATGATGTATGAACCTTGGTTAATATCTATGAAATATCTATTTGCATTAGTTGTTGCTTGATTGTTTAAGTGTGAATGTTGGAACCTCAAAACTCTGAAAAAGACTTAGAATTATTTAACACTTGAACTTTAATATGAAAGATGGAACTGGTTGCAATGTTTGGTGAGGCTGCGGTTTGGTTGGATTCAGGAATCCAGGATCGGGTTTTACAACATTCTTCGGCTCTGATACCAACTTGTAAGACCCGATCCCGGCCGACTAGGCCGCGGTCGATGCCTCACGTCGCTCAGCCCATACCCGGACCGAACCTCTAATAATTTTGCCCTTTATTTAAAATATCGCCCATTGGCGAGGGCTAACTCAGATCCTAGCTCAAGACTACCTTAGTCATTCCCTAGCTAGATCCTTTCAACTTATGCACAGCGGAATAGTATCTACTTAAACATTGATCTATAACCAATATAATACTTGTCTGGTCGAATCACCTCGGCTAATGGTTAGTATACTCAACTACCAGCTAGCTCCAAGGTCAATCCCAAACCCAAATCAAGGCATACAAATCTGAGGTTCCATTCCCCTAACCATTCTATCTAGATCTATGCAACATTGCTAGATCATACCTTTGCCACATCCACGGAGCTTGTTAGCTCATCGGCCCAGATACTCTAGCTGAATGAACTCATAAACCAGCTGATCGAGCTGTCACACTTGAACTGAGCTAGGACCGAGCTATGGCCAGCTGCCATATACTGCGTCCAGCTCCTTTACAAACACAAAACAACTCCCTTAGGTACTTAGTCATTCAGCCAACCATCCCCACAGACACAAGTAACCCTTGAGAAGTCTTCAAACAGCTAAGGACATGCATCTGGCCCTTACCGGCTCATGCACTGTCCCACATCCTTTTTCCTTATCAACTTATGATACCAAATCCAGCTCATGGACTAACAATGCCCATCAGATCCTGAGTCAATCAACCAACCACCCCACATGACTCAGAACTTATGAGTCTTCATACTTCCTAATCAGTCATGGAACCATGTCCCACTGAACCTGATTAGTGTTGCTCTTACCACCGGTGCATCCTTTGATCAATCAGATCAGACACCTTGATCCATCATCCAAGGATCAGGTCGTCCATCCTTGCCCATGATCAGATCACACACGGCCTGCCTTACCAACACCAAGGTTGATAACCAGCAATTCCTTATGATCAATATCATAAGTGACAATATGTTCCAGCACAAAACATATGATCAGATATCCTAACACAAGGATCTGACCCCAATATGCCCTCAGGTGCAATTTCGACCGCAAGCAAACCTGCTCCAAAAATGAATTAAAATTCATGACAATTCATGATAAATCATAACAAAGAGAATGGTCCAATCAGATTTCCCAGAACCGGCCTCCATCCCATAGATCTCGGCCAAGATCAGCCAAACCGGCCCAAGGGACCATCTCTAAATCAATCCCTAAAAACTCATTAGGATTCATGCTAATTCATGATAAATCTTAACTAAGAGAATGGTCAAGTCAGAATTCCAAGAACCAATCTCGATCCTATGGATCTCGACCTAGAACAGCCCCACCGGCCACCTTGACCATCTCGAAATCAATCAGATAAAAATCCCCAAATACCATGATAATTCATGATAATTCACCACTAAGAGGATTCCAAAGTCAGTTCGCCATAAATCTATCAGGAAGTAGGAGATACGGACTTAGCTGCCAAACCAAGGCCATGGAGGGTTCTTCTGAACCGGCCAACTCCCTCCATGGCCTTGGTTTGGCAGCTAAGTCCGGATCTCCTACTTCCTGATGGATTTATGGCGATCTGACTTTGGAATCGTCTTAGTGGTGAATTATCATGGTATTTGGGGATTTTTATCTGATTGATTTCGAGATGGTCAAGGTGGCCGGTGGGGCTGTTCTAGGTCAAGATCCATAGGATCGAGATCGGTTCTTGGAATTCTGACTTGACCATTCTCTTAGTTAAGATTTATCATGAATTATCATGAATCCTAATGAGTTTTTAGGGATTGATTTAGAGATGGTCCCTTGGGCCGGTTTGGCTGATCTTGGCCGAGATCTATGGGATGGAGGCCGGTTCTGGGAAATCTGATTGGACCATTCTCTTAGTTATGATTTATGATGAATTGTCATGAATTTTAATTGATTTTTGGATCAGGTTTGCTTGCGGTCAAAATTGCACCTGCGGCATATTGGGGTCAGATCCTTGTGTTAGGATATCTGATCATATGTTTGTCTGTTGGAACATATTGTCACTTATGATATTGATCATAAGGAATTGCTGGTTATCAACCTTGGTGTTAGTAAGGCAGGCCGTGTGTGATCTGATCATGGGCAAGGATGGACGACCTGATCCTTGGATGATGGATCAAGGTGTCTGATCTGATTGATCAAAGGATGCACCGGTGGTAAGAGCAACACTAATCAGGTTCAGTGGGACATGGTTCCATGACTGATTAGGAAGTATGAAGACTCATCAGTTCTGAGTCATGTGGGGTGGTTGGTTGATTGACTCAGGATCTGATGGGCATTGTTAGTCCATGAGCTGGACTTGGTATCATAAGTTGATAAGGCAAAAAGGATGTGGGACAGTGCATGAGCCGGTAAGGGCCAGATGCATGTCCTTAGCTGTTTGAAGACTTCTCAAGGGTTACTTATGTCTGTGGGGATGGTTGGCTGAATGACTAAGTACCTAAGGGAGTTGTTTTTCTGTGTAAAGGAGCTGGACGCAGTATATGGCAGCTGGCCATAGCTCGGTCCTAGCTCAGTTCGAGTGTGACAGCTCGATCAGCTGGTTTATGAGTTCATTCAGCTAGAGTAGCTGAGCCGATGAGCTAACAAGCTCTGTGGATGTGGCAAAGGTATGATCTAGCAATGTTGCATAGATCTAGATAGAATGGTTAGGGGAATGGAACCTCAGATTTGTATACCTTGATTTGGGTTCGGGATTGACCTTGGAGCTAGCTGGTAGTTGAGTATACTAACCATTAGCCGAGGTGATTCGACCAGACAAGTATTATATTGGTTATAGACCAATGGTTAAGTAGATACTATTCCGCTGTGCATAAGTTGAAAGGATCTAGCTAGGGAATGATTAAGGTAGTCTTGAGCTAGGATCTGAGTAAGCCCTCGCCAATGGGCGATATTTTAAATAAAGGGCAAAATTTTTAGAGGTTCGGTCCGGGTATGGACTGAGCGACGTGAGGCATCGACTGTGGCGTAGTCGGCCGGGATCGGGTCTTACAAGTTGTTATCAGAGCATGCTTGATCCTGTTACGGACAGTGCTCAAAGATGTTGAGTTCCAAACCGAAATTATTTCTGAAAACTGAGATGACTTGGAACCTTAGTTGTGGTGAGCCAAGTGAGAGTTGAGGTAAGTTTGGGTTTCATGCTTGTGAACGGGGAAGTTCCAAGATGAGCCGGCTTAGCCAAGATACACTCTTCCACGGCAAGACCCTGAAAACATAAAGGTTAGTTTATCTAGTTATTTGGGAATAATAGACGGATTGGATGATGGACGCAATGCAAGATCTTTGTATGGACGACCTGGACAAGGGAAGTAACATGGACCAGAGAGTAGCTTAGGTTGAATGAAACGTGCTGCACTCTCTTGGAGGTAAATGTTATCCCTTGGTGGCCGTTCAAAACAAGTGAGCATATGCAATGTTCATGTTAGTCTAAGGGAGACGCTACATGGCTAGTACATGAGTGGGCTTGTGATCAGATGGATCAGCTTGGACTCAGTGTAAGTCAAGGTAGGATTCCTTAAGATTGAGTGAATGTGATGGATCAATTCCAAGAGGAATTAGAAACATGATGTTAAGTATCTTAGTATGATGAGGATTGAAGTATACTATCAACACTTTTGTGAATGGTATGGGACGTTCACAGATGTGTGATGCTTTGGAGAATGGTATGGGACATTTTCCAAATGTGTGATCAAACCAAGATCCTACTCATCTAAGTACTTAATGATCGGTGGTGTGGAAACACATTATTTGATACTGGAGCTACACATAGTGTTGTGAGTCCAGGAATGGTTGGAAAAGGTTTGTTCCAGTATGGAACATGGGATGGTCCTGAAGAGTGAGTGCGGCCGGAGGGCAAGTTATGAACTCACTCGGTCTGGTTAAGGACATCCCTGTGGTGATCTTGGATAGGCAGATGCCTATAGATCTGATTGTTGTCCCCTCAAGCATCATGAAGTGATCTTGGGCATGGACTTGTTGGGAAAGTATTGGGCAACTCTAGATTGTCACCGGGGAAGGGTGCAACTTGAGAACGAGTTTGGACCCCGATTAAGTACCAAGGAATCAAGCCAACCTCTTGTAGTTTGGTGGTTTCAGCAGACCAAGTAGAACGGATGCTTGGAAATGGTTGTGAGGCCTTTTTGGCTACCATTTACACTGATGAGGTTGTAGGGGCCTGTGACCCAGAGGGTATACCGTTGGTTCGGGAATTTCAGGATGTGTTTGGGGCACTACAGGGCATTCCCCCTGATAGGGCTGACCCATTCATCATTGAATTGGAACCTGGAACGGCCCCATTATCTAAAAGTCCATATAGAATGGCACCAGCTCAGATGGCAGAGCTGAAGAAGCAACTTGAGGAGTTGCTTGAGAAGGGGTTCATACACCCTAGTGTATCACCTTGGGGAGCACCAGCCCTATTTGTTAAGAAAAAAGGATGGTAGCTTTAGGTTGTGCATTGATTATAAGGGTTTGAACAGGGTGACTAGGAAGAACAAGTACCCTTTACCCAGGATTGATGAATTGCTGGAATCATAAACCTTATTGTCCAGGAAGGACTTAAGGGAACAGAACAATCTGTTAGGACTCATGGTAGAGTGAGCAGCCTAAAGATTGGAACATGTTCACTAGGACTTGGCTGGTGCATCGAGTGGCTTGGAGATTGGTTGAATCTACTAAGACTTGAGTACTCAGTATGTTCCTAGGTACTGAATTTGATCTAGTCATGGAACTAAAGTGTTCTACATGGACTTGGTGTCTACTAGGAATGCAACCTGGAGAGTTGGGTCAGTGACACAAGTCATATCTTTGTATGGGTGCTTGATGGACCACTTGATAGGATTTTGGGTTAAATATCTATCAAGTGATGGTCGTGGAGACTGTTCCCACTTGTCTTTGAACGAATATCACGGAGCCACTCTTATCAAGTGGGTTAGCCAAAATCTTATCAAGTGGGTTAGCCACTTGTCTTACCAAGCACAGCCAGCACTGCTTCCGAACAAACACCGTCTCCGGGTTGGCGAAAGCAGGCTGTTTAGTTGCATTTTCCTTGACACTTTTCGTGCTGGGGTTTGGTGATATCCGAAAGCTATGCGTACGATCCAACCAAAACTGA